>NC_080086.1:185660380-185960380 GCF_950005125.1 Chionomys nivalis | reverse complement strand
GTATCACATCGCTCCACAGATATAAATAATAACCAAAATGATTTCTTCCAAAGGTTAAGTTGATGTAATAGCAATCTGTTATAGTCTATGCTCTAAAAGCTCAAGCAAGGTTATAAGAAACTCTTTAGTAAAAGCAAAGTTCATCCAAACCAAGGCTTTGCAAACCTTTTTTTACTTGTAATCTCTTTATTACCTTAGCATTTTTTATATGACTTTGGGTGGAAAGGTATATAAAACAAGTAAACAAGTCAAACATTGAGTAAAAATAAATTATAATGAAATTAAAAAATAATTCCATTCTGGGGAGATACCTTGGTTGGTAAGGTGTTTTCCATTTAATCATGAGAACTTAAACTTGATCCCAAGAATCCATGTAGAAAAGACAGGTGCTGTGGCACATACTATAATCTCACCTGGGGACACTGGGCTAAGGCTTCTTGGCCAGCCAGTCTAGCCGTCTTGATGCTCTCCAATTGAGAGATTCTGTCTTGATAACCAAGATGAATAACACTTGAGGATTGATACCCAAGGGACACTTACATGTGAACACATGAATGCATACATATATGAGCCCACAGGAATACACATATACACAGAGAAATAATTATTTACTATACATTTGTTAAAGATAAAAAATAAAATAACTTATCAGTGAGGTAGATGATCCTATATAAATGATTAAATATGGGCAGAATATTTGATACTGCAGAACATTGGGCATCTTCAACTTTTTTTTTTATTTATTTATTAAAGATTTCTGCCTTCTCCCCGTCACCGCCTCCCATTTCCCTCCCCCGATCAAGTGCCCCTTCCTCATCATCCCTAAGAGCAATCAGGGTTCCCTGCCCTGTGGGAAGTCCAAGGACCACCCACCTCCATCCAGGTCTAGTAAGGTGAGCATCCAAACTGCCTAGGCTCCCACAAAGCCAGTACGTGCAGTAGGATCAAAAACCCATTGCCATTGTTCTTGACTTCTCAGTAGTCCTCATTGTCCGTTATGTTCAGCGAGTCCAGTTTTATCCCATGCTTTTTCAGACCCAGTCCAGCTGGCCTTGGTGAGTTCCGGATAGAACATCCCCATTGTCTCAGTGTGTGGGTGCATCCCTCATGGTCCTGAGTTCCTTGTTCGAGCTCTCTCTCCTTCTGCTCCTGATTTGGACCTTGAGATTTCAGTCCAGTGCTCCAATGTGGGTCTCTGTCTCCTTTCATCGCCTGATGAAGGTTAATATTCAGGAGGATGCCTATATGTTTTTCTTTGGGTTCACCTTCTTATTTAGCTTCTCTAGGACCACGTATTATAGGCTCAATGTCCTTTATTTATGGCTAGAAACCAAATATGAGTGAGTACATTCCCTGTTCCTCTTTTTGGGTCCGTCCATTTGCCTGCAAAATTCAGGAAGTCATTGTTTTTTTACTGCTGAGTAGTACTCTAATATGTATATATTCCATACTTTCTTCATCCATTCTTCCATTGAAGGGCAAAGATCTTCACCAACCCCACAACTGACAAAGGTCTGATCTCCAAAATATATAAAGAACTCAAGAAACTAGACCGTAAAGGGCTGATCAACTCAATTAAAAAATGGGGCACTGAGCTGAACAGAGAATTCTCAACAGAAGAAGTTCGAATGGTCAAAAGACATTTAAGGTCATGCTCAACTTCCTTAGCGATCAGGGAAATGCAAATCAAGACAACTTTAAGATACCATCTTACACCTGTCAGAATGGCTAAAATAAAAAACACCAATGATAACCTTTGCTGGAGAGGTTGTGGAGTAAGGGGTACACTCTTCCATTGCTGGTGGGAATGCAAACTTGTGCAACCACTTTGGAAAACAGTGTGGCGGTTTCTCAGGAATTTCGGGATCAACCTACCCCTGGACCCAGCAATACCACTCTTGGGAATATACCCAAGAAATGCCCTATCATACAACAAAAGTATATGCTCAACTATGTTCATAGCAGCATTGTTTGTAATAGCCAGAACCTGGAAGCATCTTCAACTTTTTAAAGAGTTAAGTAAATGGGATTTTATAGTCATCATTTTTGAGAATGCTACTTTGTATATATAGAAAAAGTGGCAGACGTATGTTTAGGGCCATTTCAGAAACAGTTAGAATATTGTTCTAATTCTCAAGCACCACAATTCATATTCATCCAACAAGTTTCTATGAAACTCAACAACTCAAACAACAAATTTTTAAAAACAAGCATTCTACCATAATATAATCCAAAGATATCCCAATATAGTATTTCCTGCTGAGAAATGATGGTAGAAAAATATTAAAAGTTTTTGCTATCTGTGATTAAACCACTATGTTTCCAATAGAAGAGCAAACTTCACTTGAAGAGTAAAAACAATAGAACTCAGAACATGCAAGATTCTCAAATCTGAGTGCTAGTGTCTCAGTAAACCTGGGCTGTCATCACATGCCATGACAGACAGTCCATGAAACAAAAAGTATGCAGGGCATGTTCAGAACTAAGTCTGCAGTGAGCTTTTATGACGCAGAATGAGTAAAAGTTGCCAGAAACATCACGATACACATTGGGTTTTGAAATATTTTCATCATTGAATGTTAAGAAACCTTTCACTACTGACAAATTTATCTTTATTTCTCTCATATTTATATAGATGCCACACAATTTAAAATTTTAAATAATTTAAAGTACCAAATGCAGAAGGTGCAACTTTTATACTTCCAAATAGAAGAAGAAAATTAGTAAGACTAAATAATATATGCTTGCTTTTGCTTTTGTTGTCCTTGTTTGCCTTGGTCAAGCTTGAGTTTATGTCTGTAATAAATGGAGTAAAGTTGACAACATATTTCTTGCTTTGCTAGGTGTAGAAAAGCATCTGTATATGTGTGTGAAAACCCCAAATCCTACTCAGCCACACACAGCTGAACTACTAGTGACTCCATGCCATTGCTTCCAACATTGAGTCGAAGTCTCAAGAATAGTGTTTTGATGTCCAGCTCCCTGTTTCACAGTATCCTTCTGAAATTTTCATAGGATAGTGGTTTCTGATTCAGGCCTCTCATCTTGAAGAGAGTAGAAACTAGCTCTGGGCAAAAGAGCAATGCGTTTCTCTAATGGGGAATCTTTGTCAACCAATTATCTTTAAGAAGTGGGACCAAGTTAGGGTGTGGCTTTCTGGGACCCAGTGTGCTTTCTCTATGTGGTTCCTTCGCAGCACAGCTGAGCTTGGACTTCTTGTTCCTGTTTCATGAGTCTTCCCCTTATAATAAATAAAAATATAATTGTTTTTAATCTTTTAGCTAGCCTGGTTATTTCACGAATCAAACGAACTTCAACATTTCTCTCACACTGTTTTTTTTTTTTTAAATAATAGCTGCATTGAGTATAAAATTATATGAGAAATTGTTCTACAATTGCTGTATAATGTAAAGAAAGCAATAGAAGAGACATTTCAACATGAAATTACTGCAAGCATAGTAAGTTTGCTGTGTATTCAGGGGGAAATGTGTTCTAATAATATAGCAACATTAATTGAATATGCTGAAAATAAATGATAAACATATAAATTTCTAAAGTAAATTTCTTCATATTTTTTTCAGTGCCTAAGTACATTCTAAATATCTATACTTATACCCATAGAGAAGTGTATTCCTTACCCTTTATCAAGGAAACTTGTCTTTGTAACAGAAGGAAACTGCTACAGAAACTCATACCCAATCAAAACAGAGTTGTGGAGGCCAGTCACAACTGATTTATCTATTAACAATTCCTGAACCTAAGACTTGGGGATCATTGTGGAAGAAGGGAGAAAAGATTGTAAGATCTGGAGGATATCAGAATATCAGCATAGAGAATATCAGAAGCTATGCCAATACAGTCTCATGATTGCCTAAAAATCAGTTGATCAGGGAAAACAACAATAGACATACTAACATGATAGATAATACCCACTAAGTTACAAAATAACCCTGCGCAAAGAACCACAGGCAAATAAGGAACATTGAGAACAGGAGAAATTGTCTTCCTAGGGAAGCGTATACCAAATGTTTACCCAATACCAAGTCTTCTGCCCTGAAAATATACATACAAGTAGCATTATACACTCTAAACAGGGTGTCCTAATATATTTAGATATATATGTATGTAACAACAATTAATGAAAAAAAGACTATAAATTTGAAAGAGACCTTGGACAAGCATATCCATTTAGTAGAGGTTATATAAAGGTAGAGGTTTGCCTCTTTGCCGGATTTTGGTAAAATTAAGATTATTGTATCGGTTGATAGTCCATATTAAAATGTGGTTTTGGTCAGCAATACGTTGCAACACGGTCTTAGAGTCTTTCAGGCTCTAAATCCATGGTTCCCTGGAAAGAGAAATAAAAAGTTTAAAACTGTCTTTAAAGGCAACTTTATGAGATGCTCTTTCTGAAGGAGAATGGTCAAATGACCACTGTACTTTGCTTAGAGATGGGTTCATGAAATCCTCAGTATCCTCTAATAAGAATTCAATACTTCATAGCCACAAGTAAATAAATCACCTGTTTAAAATGCATACGAAGGAAGAGGAGCATTCCTGATATTTCAGACCCATGGTGGGCAGCGTGTGAGTCCAGGTCAAGAGGATGCGCATTCCAGAGTAGCATGGAGCCAGGGGACTGAGATTTCCATACAACTACAGCTCTAAGCACAAAGTCCAGAACAAAGACCAAGACCAAGACTGAAAGATTCTTCTGATTGGAGAGAATCTAGAAAATTTAAAGAGTAACCAGATGAGTCTAATCAAGGCCTAGGAAATAAAGGTCAACACATATTCTGCTTTCAAAGACCAAACTATGTTTGTTATAAAGAAGTTTCATGGTAAAGGCAAGATTTGATGATCAACCAAGCCTCCCTTCATCTTAGAGAACACAGACAGCATGCCTCTGTGGCCTGGCTGTGACTGTCATGGCCTGCTGTCCCCACTCTACTGCAGAGTGAAAGTGAATCTAAAAAGATTCCAAGAATCAGCTGACCCTCCTCAAAGGGCATGCATATGTGTTAGCAAAGCAAAAGGTGTGTTTAAGGGTAATGTGGAGGCCGTTGAGAAAAATGGAAGGAAAGGGGTAGCCCCTCGTTCTTGTCAGACAGTCCAGGGCTCTCCACAAGATTCGCTTTTCACCTCCACTACTGCAATCCATATTTGTCTCTGCTCCTGGCAGGAAAAAAATGTACCAGTGAAGCTTATGAATAATGCTTAAAAGTGAAAGAAGTTACAGCCATTTAATTATCTTGTTGTCTCTTATAAAAGCTGATGCTACTTAAATCCCCAGGGCACTTTCTCTGTTTTTCTTCAGAGCCTTCACAAACATCAACTATTGTTTACTAGATATAACTCATTACTTCTGAAATGTCATTTTATTTTTTTCTAAATGAGGTAATTTGCAATTCCCTGTACCATTCACAGGCATCTCTTTCTGAACCCCGTTAAAATGGAAATTCATGAAATAATAATATAGTTTGTTTTTATGTGACAATTTCATTTATTTTTAAGCGATCTTTGCTGCACTTTAACCTTTTGATTGTTTACCTTGTAAGTATCTCTTAGATAGGGTGACTGCACTGTGAATTATTTCACTCCCTGCTAATAATGATAAACGGAATAAGGAAAATGAACTCCCTTGATAAAAGGCATTTGTTCCCAAGAATGGTGACGATTTTCTTCCCTTGTTAAAGCACAGTCAGCATATGTTTGTTGCTTTTCATCTCAATTATACCATTCCTAGTGCTTTATATAGAAAATCTTCTTTTATTTTCTCTCCACTAGAAAACAAGCCTTAGAACTTCCTTCTTGTCCCATGATATTGGCTCTAGCATACTGTACACAGCAAACTGACTTGGAACCCAGAATTCTACATTCATTGGCTATTGTTCTGAAGGAACACATGATATTCGGGACAGTTAAATATTGTTGCCAGTAGACTAACTGTTTCATTATATTTCTCTCTATAGACTTCTTCTCAACCATGCTCCTCGCAGTCTGCATCGTCCTAGAAGTCTTTACAAGCCTTGAAAAGTTCTGCTGTTCATTCTGAAATTCTTGCATCACGAGGCATGGGTGTGAGTTTGTCTTCACGGTCATAAATGTGTTAACAGAGATGCACACTGTGTGGGTCCCCTTGTGGAGCAGCTTTAAATCATCTACATACAGCTTAGCGGAGCGCTCACTTAAGACTACCGACCTTCTTATCTGGTTAAAAGAGTTTAATCCTCTCAATTATTTGAAGACCTTTGAAGTGAAACACAGAAACTCAGCCCTTCTGCCTGTTTTCAAAATTCTCCTTGACTGTAGATGAAATCACAGGGTGCCACAGGCTTAGCTCTCCCCCAACCCCCCAACCCTGTCTGCTCAGTGAGCAGTGAATTGCTTGCCTTGAACTTTGCTCCAGTCAGGACATTTTAAGGCTTATAAATCTTGAATCCTTCTAAGCTCACCTTAAATTAGTCTTGCACACTCTAAACTCCAGTTGTCAGCCTCATGGCTTTTGGCCAGATGCCACTCAGCAGCAGAAACACTGTCATCTTGTCCTTTGTGTGTGTGTGTGTGTGTGTGTGCGCGCGCGCTCGTGCGCACGCCTGTGTCCACACAGTTTTAAGGGAGAAAACAATATGCAAACAGCAAGTAATAGACAGTGAACAGAGAGAGCTGAAGGATGATGCTGTTAGCAGGTTGTCCTATATTTACAGTGTCTGTGCTTAAAGCAGGGGTTTGTCAGTCTCACCGTTTATACAATCCCCGTCTACCGCACGAGGCATCAGGAGTTAGGCCAACAAGCCGTGCCAAGATACAACAGATTTTTCAATTTTCCAGCAAATAGAAACAAAATACTGGCTTTAGGAGGTGTACTCCACAAACACTTCCCAATGTGTTTCTGATTTGTGGTCAGAGGGTTTTTACTGCTGGTGCCCTGGCACGTTGGAGACATTTATTTCGTAAAAGAAAGATTCCTTTCTGTAAACCTCAACTGTCTGTTTTTCAAAGCAATTTAAAATCAAACACACAAATAAAATTCTTAACATATGGAAACCTTCATATAAGGCCTTACGTATTCGAAGTTAAAATTGTTTTATAAACTGTAATGCTTTGCAGATGAAAATTCAGAAAGGGTGACTGTTCTTAGCGCTAATGCTTTTTGACAGTGTTAAACCTTGTTTTAGTAATTGACATCAAAATGTTTGGTGGTTTTAAATGGACCATTAATAAAAATGGCATGTTTTAAGTTTTTCTAGAAATTGTGCTTAATACTGTGAAGTATTAAATTGCAAATGTAATATAGTGTTTTATTATTTTTTTAAAAAAAAATAACAAAACAAACTCAATTCTTAAACCAATATCTCTCAAGACAGTTCTGACACCCAGAGGTAGAAAACAGTCCCTTCATCCATGTTGAGACTCTCCATGGAACCGTTTATAGCCTCTGTGAGAAAGGACAGGAATAAGACAAAACCAAGAAAAGTTATGTTCTGACTCAATGGCTCCAAAACACCTTTTAACCTGAGGACACCGTGACAGCTCTCTGAAGGTATGAATTTCAGCACCGTCTGTATTAAACCATTATCATGCATCCAGCAGGGCACCTCGAGTTGTTTATCCTCAGTCTACTTACTTGCAAAATGGGGATGGTGATATATAACATACAAGGATTTGGGGTCGGGTCATATTTATCAATACAATGCATAAAAAAAATTTATAAGACCAACCCAGAGCAGTGAGTTCTTGACTAGAGGGCAGGCCTCAAGGTCCCCGCCAGGGAAAGCGGGCCCCTGCTGCTGGGGCTGCAGTCTCTGCTGTGATCTGCTGGACCTGCTCGGCCTGCGCCCTACTTCCATTAGTCCCTGGCTCATTGGGGCATCCAGGAGTTCCTGTGTAGGTGCCGAGAAGTTTCATCGGGACGGGTGAGTGTGTGCTATCCTGGGGCGGACTGTCCAGGTAGAGAGCACAAACACCCCTCCCCCAGCTCCTGCTGCAGGGCTTGCTCTCCTACACACCCGCCCCCACCCCCACCCCCAAACCTGCCTTGTCTGCAAGGTCCTTAGCTGTGGAACAGTTTCCTGCCATTTCACTAAGGCTACCAACCCAGAGCAGTGAGTCCCTGACCAGAGGGCAGGCCTCAAGGTCCCCGCCAGGGAAAGCGGGCCCCTGCTGCTGGGGCTGCAGTCTCTGCTGTGATCTGCTGGACCTGCTCTGCCTGCGCCCTACTTCCCTTAGTCCCTGGCTCATTGGGGCATCCAGGAGTTCCTGTGTAGGTGCCGAGAAGTTTCATCGGGACGGGTGAGTGTGTGCTATCCTGGGGCGGACTGTCCAGGTAGAGAGCACAAACACCCCTCCCCCAGCTCCTGCTGCAGGGCTTGCTCTCCTACACACCCGCCCCCACCCCCACCCCCAAACCTGCCTTGTCTGCAAGGTCCTTAGCTGTGGAACAGTTTCCTGCCATTTCACTAAGGCTACCAACCCAGAGCAGTGAGTTCTTGACTAGAGGGCAGGCCTCAAGGTCCCCGCCAGGGAAAGCGGGCCCCTGCTGCTCGGGCTGCAGTCTCTGCTGTGATCTGCTGGACCTGCTCTGCCTGCGCCCTACTTCCATTAGTCCCTGGCTCATTGGGGCATCCAGGAGTTCCTGTGTAGGTGCCGAGAAGTTTCATCGGGACGGGTGAGTGTGTACTATCCTGGGGCGGACGGTCCCGGTAGAGAACACAAACGCCCCTACACTAAGGCTACCCAACCAGAGCAGCGGGCAGGCCTCAGCAACCCCCAAAAGGGAGCGCAGGCACCTCCAGCTTGTACTGCAGTGTCGCCTGTGTTCTACTGGACCCCGCCCGACCCCTTGCATTCGGCCTTCTTTACACGGGTCATTGGAATACCGCGCATCCATGTTTTGGTGTTGAGGAGTTCACCTGGAAGGGAACGGTTCCTGCCCCTACACTGAGGAGATCACCTAGAGAGTTAGTCACAGCAAAGACTGGTCCAAGACATCAGGCCTCTCCTGGCTCCATTTGAAGGAAAAGATGGGCAGGCGCCAATGCAAGAATTCCCCCAACAACTTGAAAGGCAACGTGACATCACCAGGATCCAGGAATCCCGAAATGAGAAGTCTAAACCCTAATACAGAAGAATTAGAAGAATTCGACTCAAAAGTGAATTTTATGAAAATAATAGAGGACCTTAAACAGGAGGTGAAAAACTGCCACAACCAATTAGAGATTACAAACAAAAAGGTAGAGGAAATGAATAAATCTCTCAAAGATACCCAAGAAAACCAAGAGAAACAAGAAAAAGTAATCAAACAGGTAAGGGAAACGGTTCAAGACTTGAAGAACGAAGTGGAAGTAATAAAGAAAACACAAACCGAGGGAAGGATGGAGATGGAAAATTTGAATAAACGAACAGGAACTACAGAGACAAGTACCACCAACAGATTACAAGAGATAGAAGAAAGAATCTCAGACACTGAAGATACCATAGAGAAAATAAACACTCTCATCAAAGAAAACAGCATAACCAACAAATTCTCATCACAAAACATTCAGGAAATCTGGGACACAATAAAAAGACCAAACCTAAGAATAATAGGGATAGAAGAAGGAGAAGAAGTAAAGCTCAATGGTCCAGAAAATATATTTAATAAAATTATAGAAGAAAACTTTCCCAACCTTAAGAAAGATATTCCTTTGAAGGTCCAAGAAGCATACAGAACACCAAATCGACTGGATCAAAAAAAAACATCTCCTCGTCATATAATAATCAAAACACAAAACATACAGAATAAAGAAAGAATATTAAGAGCTGCAAAGGAAAAAGGTCAAGTTACCTATAAAGGTAAACCTATCAGACTTACACCTGATTTCTCTATGGAAACCATGAAAGCCAGAAGGTCCTGGATAGATATACTGCAGAAACTACGAGACCATGGATGCAAGCCCAGACTACTATACCCAGCCAAGCTTTCGTTCACTATAAATGGAGAAAACAAAGTTTTCCAGGATAAAAACAAATTTAAACAATACGTAGCCACAAATCCAGCCCTTCAGAAAGTAATTGAAGGAAAATCACAAACCAAGGAGTCCAACAATGCCCACAATAACTCAGACATCTAAAGACCCTTCACCAGCACAACTTGAAGAAGGGAAACACACAAACTCTACTACCAAAGAAAAGAAAGAAAGAAAGGAAAAATGACCGGAGTTAACAACCACTGGTCATTAATATCACTTAATATCAATGGACTCAACTCACCTATAAAGAGGCACAGGCTAAGAGATTGGATACGAAAACAGGATCCAACATTCTGCTGCTTACAAGAAACACACCTCAACCACAAAGACAGACATCTACTCAGAGTAAAGGGCTGGGAAAATGTTTATCAAGCAAACGGACCTAAGAAACAAGCAGGTGTGGCCATACTAATTTCTAAGAAAGTTGACTTCAAACTAAAATCAATCAAAAGAGATGGAGATGGACATTTTTTACTCATAACAGGAACAATTCACCAGGATGAAATCTCAATCCTGAATATATATGCCCCTAATATAAAAGCACCCACTTATGTAAAAGAAACGTTACTAAAACTCAAGGCAGTCATCAAACCACACACACTAATAGTAGGAGATTTCAACACTCCTCTCTCACCAATGGACAGGTCAATCAAACAGAAACCTAACAGAGAAATAAGAGGATTAAGGGAGGTAATGAATCAAATGGACTTAACAGACATCTATAGAACATTCCACCCAAATAGGAAAGAATATACCTTCTTCTCTGCAGCTCATGGAACCTTCTCGAAAATAGACCACATACTCGGTAACAAAGCAAACTTACACAGTTACAAAAATATATCGGTAACCACCTGTGTCTTATCAGATCACCATGGATTAAAGTTAGAATTCAACAACAATGCTATCCCCAGAAAGCCTATGAACTCATGGAAACTGGACAGTCAACTACTGAACCTCACCTGGATCAAGGAAGAAATAAAGAAAGAAATTAAAGTCTTTCTTGAATTCAATGAAAACGAAGACTCAACATACTCAAACCTATGGGACACTATGAAAGCAGTGCTAAGAGGAAAATTCATAGCATTAAGTGCCCACTTAAAGAAAACGGAGAAAGCACACATTGGAGACTTAATAGCCCACCTGAAAGCTTTAGAAAAAAAAGAAGCAGACTCACCTAGGAGAAGTAGAAGACTGGAAATAATCAAATTGAGGGCTGAAATCAACAAAATAGAAACACAGAAAACAATCCAAAGAATCAATGAAACAAAAAGCTGGTTCATGGAGAAAATCAATAAGATTGATAAACCCCTATCCAAACTAATCAAACGGCGGAGAGAGAATACGCAAATTAACAAAATCAGAAACGAAAAGGGAGACATAACCACAGACTCAGAGGAAATTCAGAGAATCATTAGATCTTACTACAAAAATCTGTATGCCACAAAATTGGAAAATGTTATAGAAATGGACACTTTTTTAGATAAGTACCATATACCAAAGTTAAACCAGGACCAGGTGAACAATCTAAATAGACCTGTTAGTCGCGAAGAATTAGAAGTTGTTATAAAAAACCTCCCCACCAAAAAAAGCCCAGGTCCAGATGGCTTCAATGCAGAATTCTACCAGAACTTCCAAGAAGACCTAATACCTATACTCCTTAATGTATTTCACAATATTGAAACAGAGAAGTCATTGCCAAATTCCTTTTATGAAGCTGAAGTTACTCTGATACCAAAACCACACAAAGACACAACCAAGAAAGAGAACTACAGGCCAATCTCACTCATGAACATCGACGCAAAAATACTCAATAAAATACTGGCAAACCGAATCCAAGAACACATCAGAAAAATTATCCATTATGATCAAGTAGGCTTCATCCCAGAGATGCAGGGCTGGTTCAACATACGAAAATCTATCAATGTAATCCATCATATAAATAAACTGAAAGAAAAAAACCATATGATCATTTCATTAGATGCTGAAAAAGCATTTGACAAAATTCAACATCCCTTTATGATAAAGGTCTTAGAGAGATTAGGAATACAAGGGTCGTTCCTAACTATAATAAAAGCTATTTATAGCAAGCCGTCAGCTAACATCAAATTAAATGGAGAGAAACTCAAAGCTATTCCACTAAAATCAGGAACACGACAAGGTTGTCCACTCTCTCCATACCTCTTTAATATAGTGCTTGAAATTCTAGCAATAGCAATAAGACAACATAAGGGGATCAAAGGGATTCAAATCGGAAAGGAAGAAGTTAAACTTTCATTATTTGCAGACGATATGATAGTGTACATAAGCGACCCCAAAAACTCCAGCAAAGAACTCCTTCAGCTGATAAACACCTTTAGTAGCGTTGCAGGATACAAGATCAATTCCAAAAAATCAGTTGCCCTCCTATACACAAAGGATAAGGAAGCAGAGATGGAAATCAGAGAAGCATCACCCTTCACGATAGCCACAAATAGCATAAAATATCTTGGGGTAACCCTAACCAAGGAAGTAAAGGATCTATTTGACAAGAACTTTAAGTCAATGAAGAAAGAAATTGAGGAGGATACCAGAAAATGGAAGGATCTCCCTTGCTCTTGGATAGGGAGGATCAACATAGTAAAAATGGCAATTCTACCAAGGGCAATTTATAGATTCAATGCAATCCCCATCAAAATCCCATCAAAATTCTTCACAGATCTTGAGAGTACAATAATCAACTTTATATGGAGAAACAAAAAACCCAGGATAGCCAAAACAATCTTATATAATAAAAGATCGTCTGGAGGCATTACCATCCCTGACCTCAAACTCTATTACAGAGCCTCAGTATTGAAAACAGTTTGGTATTGGCATAAAAACAGAGAAGTCGACCAATGGAACCGAGTAGAAGACCCTGATTTTAACCCACAAACCTATGAACACCTAATTTTTGATAAAGGAGCTAAAAGTATTCAATGGAAAAAAGAGAGCATCTTCAACAAATGGTGCTGGCAGAACTGGTTGTCAACGTGTAGAAGAATGAAAATAGATCCATATCTATCACCATGCACAAAACTCAAGTCCAAATGGATTAAAGACCTCAATATTAGTCTGAACACACTGAAGCTGATAGAAGAAAAAGTTGGAAGTACTCTACAACATATGGGTACAGGAGATCACTTCCTACGTTTATCCCCAGCAGCACAGACATTAAGGGCAACATTGAATAAATGGGACCTCCTGAAACTGAGTAGCTTCTGTAAAGCAAAGGACACTGTCACTAAGACAAAAAGGCAACCCACTGACTGGGAGAAGATCTTCACCAACCCTGCAACAGACAAAGGTCTGATCACCAAAATATATAAAGAACTCAAGAAACTAAACTTTAAAATGCTAATGAACCCAATAAAAAAATGGGGCACTGATCTGAATAGAGAATTCTCAACAGAAGAAATTCAAATGGCCAAAAGACACCTAAGGTCATGCTCAACCTCCTTAGCGATAAGGGAAATGCAAATTAAAACAACTTTGAGATACCATCTTACACCTGTCAGAATGGCTAAAATCAAGAACACCAATGATAGCCTTTGCTGGAGAGGTTGTGGAGAAAGAGGCACACTCATTCATTGCTGGTGGGAATGCAAACTTGTGCAACCACTTTGGAAATCAGTGTGGCGATTTCTCAGGAAATTTGGGATCAACCTACCCCAAGATCCAGTAATACCACTATTGGGAATATACCCAAGAGATGCCACATCAAATGACAAAAGTATCTGTTCAACTATGTTCATAGCAGCATTGTTTGTAATAGCCAAAACCTGGAAACAACCTAGATGCCCTTCAATGGAGGAATGGATGAAGAAAGTGT
This sequence comes from Chionomys nivalis, assembly GCF_950005125.1. NCBI lineage: Eukaryota > Metazoa > Chordata > Mammalia > Rodentia > Cricetidae > Chionomys > Chionomys nivalis. Next base: position 185,946,523 of record NC_080086.1, on the reverse strand, counting down.
GGAATATATACATATTAGAGTACTACTCAGCAGTAAAAAACAATGACTTCTCGAATTTTGCGTGCAAATGGATGGAAATAGAAAACACTATCCTGAGTGAGGTATCCCAGTCTCAAAAAGAGGAACATGGGATGTACTCACTCATAATCGGTTTCTAGCCATAAAATAAAAGACATTAAGCATATAATTTGTGATCCTATAGAAGCTAAATAAGAAAGTGAACCCAAAGAAAATCATATAGTCATCCGCATGGAGAGGGGGAAGTAGACAAGATTCCAGGGCAAAAACTGGGAACTTGCGGGTGAGGTGGCATGGGGCAAAGGGGAAATGGGATGAGAAATATGAGAAGGGGAGGATGGGAGGAGCTCGGAGGATTGGGATGGTTGGGATATAGGAAGGATGGATACGGGAGCAGCGAAGTATATATCCTATCTAAGGGAGCCATCTTAGGGTTGGCAAGAGACTTGACTCTTGAGGGGTTCGCAGGTGTCCAGGAATATGTCCCCAGCTGGTACCTTGGGCAACTAAGGAGAGGGAACCTGAAATGACCCTATCCTATACTGATGAATATCTTGCATATCACCTTAGAACCTTCATCTGGCGATGGATCGAGGTAGAGACAGAGTCTCAATTTGGAGCAACGGTCTGAGCTCTTAAGGTCCAAATGAGGAGCAGAAGGAGGGAGAACATGAGCAAAAAATCAGGACCACGAGGGATGCACCCACCCACTGTGACAGTGGAACTGATTTATTGGGAGCCCACCAAGGCCAGCTGGTCTGGGACTGAATAAGCATGGGTTGATTCCGGACTCTCTGAGCATGGCGGTCAATGAAGACTGATGAGAAGCCAAGGACAATGGCACTAGGTTTCGATCCTAATACATGAACTGGCTTTGTGGGAGCTTAGCCTGTTTGGACGCTCACCTTTCTGGACGTAGATAGAAGGACCTTGGTCTTCCCGCAGGGCAGGGAATTTGGACTGCTCTTCAGTATCGAGAGGGAGGGGCAATGGAGTGGGGGGAGGAGAAGAGGAGTGGGGATAGGGGGAGGGAAGTGGGGGGAGGGCAATATTTGGGAGGAGGGGAGGGAAATGGGAAATGGGGAGCAGGTGGAAATTTTAATTAAAAAAGAATAAAAATAAATAAATAAGTAAAAAAAAAAAAAAATTTATAATAAAAACAAAGTTACTTAAGGTCACTTAACTCAACAAGCACTCACTGAGTAATCATTGGATTTCATCCGTATTGCCCAGAACAAAGGAAATGCATATAAATGCTTGGGCTAAAGAAATGGTTCATTGTTTGAGACTATAGACTGTTCTTGCAGAGGATCTGAGGTCGGCTCCCAGCTCCCATATCAGGCAACTCACCACTTCCTGGAGCTCCAGCTTCAGAAGACCAATACCTCTCTCACCTTCTACACCACAGATACAGACCCACATACATACGTATAAATAAATTATAAAATTTTTAAAGTAAAAGAAATGTTATGATTTACTGTCATGGAAATTTTGAGGAAGGAATTCCAATAAATGAAAATGGATAGGGCAAGAAGGCCATGTGCTTTAGAGAACATTATTTTAAAAGAGAAACGAGGGCAGTAAACACGTGGAACATTATGTTTCTGAGTTCTTGAATGGTATGGCCTTGCAATATGAAAGCAGATTGGTAGTCGTAACAAAATGGTTTGGGCTTAGCATAAAAGGTTGTAAAATCTTTGTTTATTGCAATATTTATGGAGTGCCTGTAATGAGCCTCACTCTGCTAGTCAGACACTAATTGAAATCAAGGAGACAGACCCAACCCCTAAGTTTACCATACTCAGAATCCGGGTGGAGAAGCTTGACATTGACAAATAGAAAATCAGAGGTTTCAGGAACCTGTTGTGTAGAGACTCCACTGTATTAGTGCATGGGTGAACTTAACAGTATGTCTGGGTCCCCGCCAGACCCATTGCTGCTTCGTTCTTAAGCCTCTTCTACTGCTAAAATTTATGGGAAGTAAAACCTGCAAGTAGAATTTGTTAATAATAAAAAGGAAGATTTGGAATGGAAATGAATGAACTGAGGTTCTCCTACAGAAGACAAAGGAGAGGCAGAGAAACAGGGAACCGCTAGGTTTTATTTTGACGTGAATTTAAGTCCCACACTGAAATACTAATGAAGAAACTTTGAGAGAAGAAACTGCTATCATAAAGACAGACAATGGCAGAGATGACAAAGAAAGAGCTAATGGCATAAAGAAGTGAAAACACTGGCCCTGACTATGCTTATAATTTTATCAAACAACAAAAGACCCTAGGTAAGACAATCTTTAGCTGGAACTGCCATTGGGAAAAGTGTGGACAGCTCAGGTTTCTGATACACAAAACTTACTATCATAAAAAGAAGTATAAAAATGCACCCTTTGAAATTCACCTTAGTCAACAAAGATAGAGAGACTCTAGAGATACCGAGACATTTAAAGGATCTACATTTTAGTAGCAAAGACAGATGCAATTATGCAGTATTTTTAATTAAGATGTAATTAACGTATGAACTCTTGTCCGTGTTTTGTGAATACAAACACACTTCCAAATCCATGACCATATATGTGATTTTTTGACTGATTGAGCTTCTACGAAAAGTAATTCAATGAGAGAGCCAACCATCACCATGTTTGGCTCAGACCTACTGTGTCAATGTATGGTGTTAACTTACAAAGTGCCCTACTGAAAATGTCAGTTACTCAAATGCAGTAATTCATGAATGCTAAAAGTAAAGTTATTTGACTCGATAAGAGGAAGAAGGTCTGACATCTGTGGGGAAGGAGAGGCTAGGCCAACGGCTGGCGCATAAAGAGCAAGAGTTCCATCTATCAAGATCACGGGCATGAATCTGTAGTGATCTACAAGACAGCATTGGAGTTGTAAACTCTTTCTATTTGCTTTCTCCTCTCTGCTCTGCTTCTTATGAATTCTCAGTCTCCTAGCAGAGATCAAGACCGTCTGTGGGAGGATGAACTATGACATCAACTTGGAAAAACAGTGAAGAAAAGTAGAGTGTTTATAGTGTTGGTATTGGAAAAGCTGAAATCATAATCTGGAGAAAGGACCTACGAAAGTGAAGCTTTCCAAAAAAGCTAGAAAAAAATCCATTCTCATCTATTTTGAGAACAGGTTTTCCTTGACATATTTTATGATTAAATTAGATTCACTTAGATTCAATATTGGAATTTATTTTTGTTTTATTTTTTCTTTTAACTGCTGTTTTGTCAAGTGTGATCACATTTTAGAAATCTAGGCACATATAGATAGGTAGATGATAAATAATAGATAGATAGATAGATAGATAGATAGATAGATAGATAGATAGATAGATAGATAGATAGATGTAGATTGTAGACTTGCTTTTATTTTTATGTGTATATGACTTGTGCATGAAGGTACCTATAGAGGTTAGAAGAGGAGTTGGGTACCTGGGAGCTCGAGTTACAGGTAGTTGTGAGCTGTCCACTGTAGGTGCTGGAAATCAAATTCATGTCCTGTTGGAGAGCAGCAAGTATGCTTAACCACTAAACCATCTCTCCAGCCCTTGAATTAAATTTTTTATAAACAAAACAAAATAAAGTGAGGGGGCTCTGTTAATCAATAGCTATAGTGGCTTTGATAATAGGATTGTTGAAGGGAATATTTGAATAAAGAATCACAGGGTATGATAATTTTCACTGTTACTAAAGAAGAGGAGTATTTATTGTCTAGAGTATTGATCAAACTTCACTGAGTAGTTCATAGAGAATGCTAATAACCACATGAGATGGGGAAGATGAAAATAACTCAAGTTAGATGACCGTAAGCATAGTATTGTCAGTGTTTGGAGCTGGTGGCAGATTTAGAACCAGAAATGTTTTACAGTATAGATGGAAGGGGAACTTCATGCTCCTCTTGCATAATTAGTACAGTGTTTCACAGAATATTTTACCCACTTGCCAGCAAAATATGCTTTCCTAGTAGACACATGTTATTTCATAATAAAATTGTTTCAATACTGTCTTCCTAGTGATCATTTCAGATCCCAGACGTCTGGAGCTCTACTGCACAGTCTCCATTTCAAACACTTATCACAGAACCCCGGTTATAGCTTGAGTTTCTAAGTAAGTGGTTACTCATTGGGCTTTGCACACCCTCTTCCCTGCCCCCATTAACTTGTCAGAGAAACTCACTGTGCACAGGAAATTATACCAAGTTGTCATAAAAGTATTACAATGTGGGCGGCAGAAGTGCCTTAGAAGACCCTGACTACTTTTTCTGAGGACCTGGCTTCCATTGCCAGCACCTATATGGCAGTTCACAACTATCTATAGCTCCAGTCACATAAGATCTGATATCTTGTGGCCTCTGTGGGTATCAGGCACACATGTGGAACACAGAAAAACACATAGGCATAGTCCATACAATTGAAATTGAATATTTTTTTTTAGTCCTGCTAGCATCACTTCCTTGCCATAACAGATTGCATCTCCTAGAACTCTAAGCCAATCCATATCCTTCTTCTCTTAGATTGCTTCTTGTCTGACTTTTGGCAGACTAGAACAAATATACATACATACTTACATACATACATACACACTTACATGTAAGTGCTATATTCTTCATTTCTGTAGGTGGTTGCAAGGCTTCTGCTGAGAATCATAATAGTTACACTTTGATTTCAGAACTCTCCTTACTATCTGTTAGCCTCTTAACAAAGACTGGGGTTCATATCTCATGCAATGAGACACCCCTGCATTCTCATATAATAGGCTCCATTATAATATCTTCATTTAGTTATCACAGATTTCCAAGGACTGCTAGGCAAGAGAATAACAAGTGTGTTCATGTGATTCCCATGAATTCTAAACATAGTCTATTATCCTCATTTTGTAACAAAAATACAATCTTTAAAAAGGTAGAAACTATGATATATCACCAAGAATAGCAAAATGACTTCCATAGTAAAAATCTAGTTTGCTCCCTAGAGTGAAGAGCTTCAACTTCCAATTCAAAGGAAACATCAGTGTTTTGGGATCCCATAGAAACATACCTCCCTTGGAGAGGTTGTTCTTCAAAATCACTGAATCCTGACTCACAGGACAGAAAGAAATTTTTCTTCTAGCATATTAAGAATATTCAAAAGCATTGATATTTCCTCTTGTAACTGTCTCTTAATTCTCAGACCTGCCTGTTTTATCTCTAAAGCATTATTTGGCTGCTTCAGACAGAAATGAGTAAACTCATTATATAGAGTTAAATATGACTCTCATTTAAAAAACATATGTGTGTGTGTATTGCTTAAACATATGTATATATAGCATGATTTTTATGTATAACAGGGGACAAATCATTTTTTATGTTCATGAGTTCATGAGCAGTGTTCTGTCTGGAAGCAATGACGAGAGTGAGTAAATGCCCACACAAAACATAGAATTCTGCCTATAAAGATAGGATTTCATACTTTCTTGGCTTGCTGTCTCCATGCTCTCTCACTGTATTTGGTACTTTCTATTGGTATATACTCAATACTGCCAACCATGAGTCCTCATCAGAAAACACACATAGCTTCTAACCTTGTGACTGCAATTCTATTGTAGATGGACAGACAGCAAACAGGGGCTATCTAAAGTGAATTAATTAACCATGATATTATTGGCTCAAACACTGACAAATTTCAGAGAATGTGTTCTGATGTGGGTGCTATGAATACCATTGGTTAATAAAGAAGCTGTTTTGGGCTTATGATAAGGCAGAATAGAGCTAGGTGGGGAAAACTAAACTGAATGCTGGAAGAAATAAGGTGGAGTCAAGGAGAAGCCATATAGCCCCACCAGAGACAGATAGTGGATGTAACCTTGCCAGTAAACCACAGCCATGTGGTAATACATAGTTTAATAGAGATGGGTTAAATTAAGATGTAAGAGCTAGTCAATAAGAAGTTAGAACTAATAGGCCAAGCAGTGATTTAATTAATAAAGTTTCTGTGTTGTTATTTCAGGAAGGGAATCTGGATAGCAGGAAAGTGAACAAGCTGCTCCCCATTACAAATTGGTGAGCCAATGTGTGCTAGCTAAATCCACATAAAATCTAAGAGTGCTGAAGAGGAATTTGAGACACTAAAAACAAAGTTTAGCTGCATTTTCTGTTCTGAATGGGCTCTACTTGCTGACAGCATGCTGCAATTCCTTTAAGAAAGGTCTTGCTGATTCAGTGGGAGGAAAAAAAATACTGCATGACTTCTTTAAAAGAAAGCAGCAGCTTCCTGGTTCACAAGCACAAATAACTCTAACTCTTTCAGGATGTCCACTATGGAGCATTTAAATGGGATCTGTAAGCAGAGTATTACAACTTGCTTAGAGCCGGGCGGTGGTGGCGGCGCACGCCTTTAATCCCAGCACTTGGGAGGCAGAGGCAGGTGGATCTCTGTGAGTTCGAGACCAGCCTGGTCTACAAGAGCTAGTTCCAGGACAGGCTCCAAAACCACAGAGAAACCCTGTTTCGAAAAACAAAAAACAAAAAACAAAAAAAAAAAAAAAAAAATACAACTTGCTTAGACCTGCTTTGTGACTAAAAATGGGACTGTGAGTTTGGCTCACGCTGGACAGACCCCTGCCATGTCTAACTGGGAAGAGCCAAAAGGCAAAGCAGCCTTATTTCTAGTCACACTACTTTGCATTTTAAGAAGTAGTTCTGGTTAGAAAAGGAATACACATGCACAATGGAAGAGTTTTAGTCATAAAAGACCTCTAAACAAGACACAGTGTTGGATAAATATACATAGGCTTGGGAGAGAAAGGAAAAAGAGTATAGAGAGTTATAAAAAGTAGTAAATTGTCTTTTAAAAAATAAAGCAATGTCTTTAAAGAGATGGAGTAAACTTGTACAAAAAGTCATAGAGTAAGAAAAATAAGCCATGTAAAGATAGAATATACACAGAGAGTCGGGATTATGTACATTATTGTGTTTTCTTTGAATTTTTGACTGTTAAAGAACCCCGTAACAAAGAAACATTTCATTGTATGGGCTGCTAAGCTAAATCAACCTCTCTATTTTAAGGTATCTTGATTCCAAAATTTGGGTCTAAGGAGTTGCTACTTGGAAAAGAGATTCTGCTTTTGTGTCCACAGAAAATGAGACCTGTGGATTTCTTCCAGGCTAATGTGGTTTGATGGACCAAGACTCCCTGAAAGGTCACCGTGAACACCCCCCAAAAATAGGTCACCCAACAAAAAGCAGGAAGCAGTTTGGGAAGAACAATGCCCATATTTCCAAATATTGTCTATAAATGTTTGTTTACATTTAAAGGGGGATATGCTAAGAGATTTGCATTGGTATAGATCTTGGTCTATTGATACAAATTTTAGGTCAATATTATTATATGGATATTTCTGCTCTTGAATAAGGGAGTGTGATTGTGCAGTTAATTTAAAAATGCAATATATAATTAAGAAATACAGGTTAATAGATAGTCACCTATAATAGTCAACCCTGTAGTAATGTTAGTTAGATTATCTAGATGTACAGAGATGTATTTCAGATGAATAGGCATTCTTCAAACCTTTCAAAGACCTTCAGAATATGACATTTAAAATGTTTAAGAACTTAGGACCTTTTTATGACAGTGAGACACATATTCTCCTGGCAGCACCAATCTGTTTCAAAAGGATGATGGTCATCTAAGAGGCTCCTTTTGGAGTTTATTAGCCATTTGGAAAGAAACTGCTCTTACTTGGACTGCTTGATGAACTGAACATGCAGGACCCACAGAGAAATGACTGCTAAAGGTGAAACTATCCTTTGGGGTTCCTGCTTCATGAAAGAGTCAGCTAGACATTCTGTAGGACACAGAGAAATGTGACTGACAAACTGCCAATATAGGTGAAACTGTCTTTGAAATTTCCTGCTTCATAGAAAGTCTGATGGATACTGTGGGCCTGTAAGCTGAAGATGGGTGCCCCCAAAAGTAGAGAAGAACTTTGGGTGACTGTTCAGGCAGTGAGATGTCTCTATCAATTTTAGAGTTTTGGAAGCTGCTTAGAATGCACCTCCTGTTTACTTAGATAATGTTATATTCTTTCTGGAGTCTTTGATAGAGTTGAAGAATTGATAGTTTTCCTTAGTTATGATAAAAGATAAAGTAGATATAAATATTGCAACTGTAAGTGTTGCTTGATACCTGTTTTGTTATATGTAATTTTACTATATTAAAGTTAAAGCCTTCCGTTTTATTTAAACAGAAAAGGGGAAATGATAGCGGAAGTCCTTCTGTATATGTGTTGCTTTTATTTGTTAATTAATAAAGAAACTGCTTTGAGCCTATAGTGTTTCAGAACAGAACTAGGTGGGGGAAACTAAACTGAATGCTGGGAGAAAGAAAGTGGAGTTAGAGAGATGCTATGTAGTCACAACAGGGGAAAGACTCAAGCTGCCAGCTGGAACCTTGCCTGGGCCATGAGCCTCATGGTAAAATATAAAATAATAGAAATGGGTTAACCAAAGATATAAGAGCTAGATAGGAATACAATTAAATGATTGGCCAAGCAGTGATTTAAATAATATACTTTCTGAGTGATTATTTCAGGGCTGAGCAGCCAAGAACAAACAAGCAGCCTCCCACTACAGTGGCCTATGATAAACTACCTCCGTGGAGTATTTACAGAAAGTACAAATCTTGTCAGACTTAGAGCTTTACAAAATTGTCATTCTATGTATCTCCTACTAGGCCTACTTTTAAAATCTATGTAAAATTTGTACCTTCCCATTTCACTGTCAAATCATGTAAGTTTGTAGCCAACACCACCAGCATAGATGTGTACAGAGGATTAGAGTCATCTGTCTTTACAGGTATAGTGGTTAACTAAATGAACATATAGGATATTTTCTCTTTACTGTCTTAGAAGACATTAGAGCTACAGTATAATATCTACTCAGTTTCTTCTTTCATTTTTTTGTGTTCCCATGTTCTTTTAGAAATTGTTTTCATGTGTATAGAAACAAGGAACATTCCATTATCCATTCAGATACATATTACAGATAAAATATTGGATGACTGTATTTTCCTTGCTAGGACTGGCAATGGAATTTAAACAGTCAGACATGAGAATGACACCAACAGCTTTTGTGAAGCTGAGTTCTAAAAATTAAGTATAAAAAGAACGAAAACCAAAGACTTGGACTACTGCTATGTACATGCAACAATTGAGTCCAAAGCAAACATCATAAGAAAATAAAGCTACCAGACTAAGTAATATTCCAAACAATGAAACTGATGAATGTAAAAGAGAAAAAGGATCATCTCCTGATGATTTATTTTAGTAATTTGAGTAGTCTCTGGATTTCATGTTTGTAAGATAATTGATACCAAAATGTGGAAATACCTGAAAGATTGTAAGTAGCTATGAGCAAAGAACAGGCCTTCATTTCATTATTTCCAGTCTAGAAATTCAGGAGACTTTAAGATGCAGAGAAGGAAAAGATGACGAAGGCCTAACTAAAAGCCAGTTGTCTGCCATTTTGAGTACTCTCCTAAAGATCACAGAGTCAAGCTGGGACTAACACTGGATTACTGATCTGTCCTTCCATCCAAATTTAATTTTCAAAGCCTTTTTGAAAAGCTCATTAAAACTGAGATTTGGGGAGCTGGACAGACACCAAGTCTAAATGCCAAGAAGTGTTACGTGTAAGAAAAACTGCAGACTCCTGTCTAGCACTGTAACTTGGGGATCACCCGAGGATTAGGAGAAGCTCAAGCTCTGCTCAGAACTCTTTCATCAGAATCTGCACTTTAACAAGATTTCCAAGTTCTCTGTAAGTACCCTAAAATTCAAGCAGTGTTTTTTTTAGAACAAAAAAGTTTAGTAAAATTTTTAGTCCACAGAAATGACCAGAAATACATATACTGAAAACTTATTAAACTTCTTTTTATAAAAAGAAGTGTTCCCAATATAAGTGTTACTTTTTGCTAAGTGCAAACTCATTCACACAGAAGAGGAAGAGTTTTTGAATGGAAGAAGTGCAACCATACTTAAAGTCTAGTTTTTCTAGTGTAGCAATTTTTTTAGATTAATATGTATAAAAACTATAAAAAGCATTAACATTTGAATTCTGAGCTCAGTGGTTCTGTAAGATGAAGAAACTATAGAGGATATGAAACATAAAAGTTTAACTTTAAAAATACAGGCAGTCAAGTAACCATGACTTGAAAGGAATATAAACCTACCCAACAAATGAGAGTACCTCAGTATCATTGCTGATATTACCTGGGAACTAGGGGTAAAATATGAATGTATAATCCCTGACTTACTGGAACATTCATTCATTCTAAATCAACTATAAACCAACTCTCACATTAAAATGAGTAGAAACAAACAAGCTGCGTGGTGTTGAAAGATTGATGTGCACTGCATGACTTGGTTCTGAACACTTGAAAGTGGCTCCAAGAAAATGGAAAAAAATGGCAGACACAGACCCATGTACAAAAAACTAGGATCAGGAAGGCTGTGCACACTCTGATGGAGCAGCACTAAGTGCACAACAACTCAGAACCTCAGAGTCATTATTAAGCACAGCATGGTGGGAAGATTAGCTAGTCAAGACTAGCTAGGAGGTCTCTTTAAAAGGGCATCCACGAAGAGGAAGCTGCCATCAGTGCTGTCTGTAGATAGTCAGTATTCATACAGACCAGAAAAAGGCTTATTCAGTTCTTATGGGTCTGACACACTGGTGTCCTTAACAATAATTCACATTCACTTAGGATTTGCAAACTCAGGGCTTCCTCTACTCCCCACAGTCTCCAGGAGAATTGGTATATTGTATTGCTTTGTTTTTCTTCCAGCATAGATTTTATAATGATGTCTTTAAAGTACCAGTGCTCCAGCAGTTTTCATGCAGGGGTTAACAAGTAAAGAATGCTTTGAGATGGAACCATGAGGTACAGACCAGGCAAGCCAGAGACCAAGTGAGATACTGCAGTGTTTTAAGGCATCGGTCCTACCTACTGTATCCACACCAAATCTTTCAGAAAGGGCATGCATCCAGTTTGCCATAGTACGTGGCATGTGTCCATCAAGGTAAGATATATACTGCAAAGGAAGAAATCATTCTCCAGAGTTGTAAGTCTGGGTAACCAGAAAAATGATTCCATGGATACTGATAGAAAAGTCGGTAAGTGAAGAGCATTTGGGAAGGAAGATGAATTCAATTTTAGATAATGAGATTCAATTTAAAATAACACTTATTATTTCTGTTTGATTATAAAAGTAATGCCTGGTTTTGGAGATAATTTTGAATATAGAGGAAAATTGAAGAACACATTTAAAAATAATCTTGTTAGCATTATGATTTATTTTCTTCTAAGCTTTCCTCTTCATATCTAAATATATAAAGCAAAAAAGGTTATTATATTTTAGTCACATTCTTTGATCTTCATGTTTGTCAGTCAACATTCTAAGTGAGTATTTTATTAGGGAGATATTTTAAATATAGGACTTAGATACAACAATCTATTTTTTAGATTTATTTTTTATTTTATGTTTATGGGATTTTGCTTGCATATCTGTCTATGCATAGCATGACTGTGCATGTGGTACCCATGGAAGCCAGAAGAAAGTGTGGGCTCTTTTCTCTCTCTCATTATATTGTTGATTCTCTGGGCAGCTTCTGCTTTTACTTTGTCAGTCACACATGCAACAGCTGTAAATTCTGCTCTTCTCAAACATTGTCTTCTAAGTTTCACAGGAGGTTAAGGCTCCCCAAATCTCTTCTCTGGAATTACTAACTACAACTCCTAATCCTGAGATTTTTTTCTGGCTCAAGACAGACAATTAGGTGCATATGAGAAAACAACACTTGAAACATGAACCATGTCTCACAGTTCTAGAAAGGAGAGTAGGGCATACATACCCAGAATAAGGGGAAAGCCTCAGGAATACACATCGTGCCAACTGTTGAGAGTAGGTTCCCTGGACACCAAGCATATAGAATAAATGATAGGATCTAGTATGATCCAATGGGGGGAAAAGCAATATAAAATGTGTGATGGGGAGAGATCCATCCCTACCATATATAGGAGCTTCTATTGGTAAAGAAGTGTAGTATAGTGAGATAGAAAAGAGTGGCTTATCAAAGTCTGCCTTCTCCAGAGACATTGAGACATGGGACCCTCTTGTAGAAAAGGGAACTGTATAAAAGCATATCTTCCATATCTTCCAAACATGAAAAAAATGTTTGGGTTTGAATATTGTCATTGTTACACACTGTACCCACGCCTACTACTTTTTAACTTTGGAAGCACAAGCAGTTGGCAGCTGAAATCAGTGCTGTGAGAGCAGGATGTGTCTGGCTCAATGTTCAGTTAAGCCTACAAAAATTCTGAGCTCAATGTCTAGAGTAAGGTTATGAGGGGGTGGGGAAGTATAAGGGGAACTATGGGGGCTTTTATAATGATTACTATGTATTTCTTAAAAATATGTTGTATTAAAAGACAAAAGTAGTAGGTAACAATAAACTGTTCATGAAAACCTGGTAGAAAAAAAACTCTATTAAAGTATAAATAAAGATGACTCGGACTATTCAGGGCCATTTGCATGAAATCCATGCAAATGATCAGAAGTCTTTCCTTGCACTGAAGCCCATTCCTGACCCAGGACCAAAGCTAGGCCCCGGCAATATTGGAACTGCTAAATTCCTATCACCTAATGTACAGACAGCCAAAGAAGAGTGAAGAGGGAGCTGCAGAAATGAGAACCCCCAAGAAAAGCCACGTGATGGACTCAGAAGACTCTTTTGGAGATTTTGGTTTGAGACTGATTGAAATCAGATTTCAACACCAAGAGCTTTTCACTAACAGACAAAAATAGCTGTGCATTTTCTGCTATGATGAAAGAGGAAACAACAGCAAAATCACCATAGGTGTATTTGCTAGGAGAATGAGCCTTGCACAAGACAGGATCCTGGGGTACATTCCTTGAGGAGACCTTCAACCTGTGTTACTACTCTTGAAGACTTCCAGTTGGCAAAATGTGGAGGAGGGTTACAGCAAACCTGCTGGTCCTGACCCATTCGATTCAAGGCATGCATATGTGTGTGTTTTTTAATTTTTAACTAAAAAGTTTAAAAGATAAAAATTGTTACAAAAGAAAATATATGATTATGAAAAAGAAAGATTTTTGTACAACTGTGCAATGTGTGTCTGAAACTAGTTTGAAGCAATTTAAAACATTTGTGCAATTTTAAAATTTCAGTGATCTAAAATTAATTTAATTTTGCAGGAATAAAAATGTGTTTCTATAAATTTAGAGTCACCTTCGGCCATCAAGATGGCTTATAGGGTGAGGGCAGCTGCTGTTGAGGTTGACAACTTGTGTTGGATCTCCATGTTTGAAGAAAGAATCAAATCTTCAAAAAGTTGTGCTTTAATTTTCACACTCACACACCAGACACACAGATGTGCAAGAACACACAGATGCACACACATACACTAAATAATTGAAGTATAAATAAATAAATACACATAGTGATGTTGACTGTAGAGAAGAGTTCATCAGTGCTCTGTAATGTCTTGGGCTTTTGCACTCATTCCCCCTTTACCACTGGTTTCCACCATCAATATGGGGTCCTATAAACACCTAAGCACCACTCATATTGAGCGTCTTGCAGAACTGAACTACTTTTAGTCTGCCTTATCATACTGTTGCTGTATTTTTCTATGCTCAGGTCCCTAACAAGAGATAACACTCACTCTTCTGTTGTCATTGGCTGCGGGATTCAGTATTGTAATACGCTGTATAGATTTGTAGTCTAGGAATAAAAGGCTTGAATTGTATACCCTAGGAATATCCTAGACTACACCTTGTAGATGTGAATAAATATACTTTAAAATGTTTGTCGAAAGGCAGCATTACATGGATACATGGGTCTCAGAATGTAACCCAACTGTTAAGCTATGCCCACCATTTGTGTAATGTACAGGTACATATAATCTAACAAACTCCACAGAGAGAAAACGAAACTGAAAAACAAATAGAAGTTATGACCTATCATAGTGATACAGTAGAAAATAATGACAAAAAAATGACTAAATAGAAAAGATACATCACCTTCAGATACATGGCAAACAGGCAGACAGAACAGTTTATCAGAACAGTCATAGAAAATTCATTCCAGCTAAATGTTAACTAAATCAATTGGCTTAGTGTTCGCATGAAATAAAGCAGAACTTAAAGAAAAAGAACATATTAATGCATAATTTTTAAATCCACCCCAAATAAAGATATCTTAGTTTTATAAAACTAATAAAGTATATTTGAGAGTAAATTTTGGAAAAGGATTTCAATATGAAATTTGAAAACATAAAAAAATAAAATGTTCAGGTAGGTGTGGGATTAGAACTCAATACTGACTTTCAAGATAGCATCTGTATAGTGTACTGAAGAGTAAACAGACGTAAAGGAGGGAGAAGAAAAGAGTGAGAAAATGGTACCTGCTGTCAACCCTGACAACAAACTGCTCTTCTTCTCAGTGACCCACATAATGAGAGAGAAGCAACTCCTGAAAGCTCTCTACTAACCACAAGTTAAGCTCTGACCTCTGATCTTCATATTCATGGCACAGCACACAAGTGCCCCTTCCCCCCACATGTGCCCTTCCCTCCATGCAAATATACCTAAAATAATTAAGTGGGGAAAGAAGAAGAAAATGGGTCTTCATTCTTCCCTTTTTTCCTTTTTCACAGTTTTTCTTTTTCATTGTTTTTATTGAGCTATACATTTTTTCTCTGTTCCCCTCTCTTCCTCCCTTCTCCCCTTCTATCCTCTTCCGTGACCCCCGCTCCCAATTTACTCCGGAGATCTTGTCTTTTTCTCCTTGTGTAGATCCATGTATGTGTCTCTTACAGTTCTCTTTGTTGTCTAGGTTATCTGGGATTGTGAACTGTATGCTGCTTTTTCTTTGCTTTATGTTTAAAAGTCATTTATGAGTGAGTACATATTATATATTTCTTTATGGATCTGGGTTACCTGACTCAATATGGTTTTTTCTAGATCCATCCATTTGCCTGCAAATTTCATGATGTCATTTTTACCACTATGTAGTACTCCATTATGTAAATGTACCACATTTTCTTTATCCATTCTTCAATTGAGGGGCATCTAGGCTGTTTCTAGGTTCTGGCTATTACAACTAATGCTGCTTTGAGCATAGTTGAGCATGTGTCCTTGTGGTATGATTGAGCATCCTTTGGGTATACACTCAAAAGTAGTATTGTTGGGTGTTGAGGTAGGTTGTTTTCTAATTTTCTGAGAAATCGCCATACTGATTTCCAAGTGGCAATACAAGTTTGCACTCCCACCAGCAATGGAGGAGTGTTCTCCTTACCCCACATCTTCTCCAGCATAAGTTGTCATCAGTGTTTTTGATCTTGCCCGTTCTGACAGATGTAAGATGGAATCTCAGAGTTCTTTTAACTTGCATTTCTCTAATAACTAAGGACATTGAATATTCCTTAAGTGTCTTTCAGCTATTTGAAATTCGTCTGTTGGGAGTTCTCTGTTTAGGTCTATACCCCATTTTTAATTGAATTATTTGTTCTTTTGATGTCAAGTTTCTTGAGTTCTTTGTATATTTTGGAGATCTGTCCTCTGTCTGGTGAAGATCTTTTCCCATTCTGTGGGCTGCCATTTTGTCTTGTTAACTGTGACCCTTGCTTTACAGAAGTTTCTCAGTTTCAGGAGGTCCCATTTATTATTCATTACTCACAATGTCTGTACTGCTGGGGTTATATTTAGGAAGTGGTCTCCTGTGTCAGGCACTCAAGTGTACTTCCCCTTTTCTCTTCAGTGTAATACCAATCAAAATTCTAGAAAAAATTCTTCACAGACCTCAAAAGAACAAAGCTCAATTTCATATGGAAAAATAAAGACCCCAGAATAGCCAAAACAATCCTGCACAATAAAGGAACTTCTGAAGGCATCACAATTCCTAACTTCAAACTCTACTATAGAGCTACAATACTGAAAATAGCCTAGTATTCACATAAAAGCAGACACGAGGACCAACAAATTCGAATCAAAGACCCAGATATCAATCTACATGCCGAAGAACACCTGATTTTTGACAAAGAAGCTAAAAATATAAAAATGGAAGAAAGAAAGTCTATTTAACAAATTGTGCTGGTGGGGCTGGAGAGATGGCTCAGAGGTTAAGAGCACTGATTGTTCTTCCAGAGATCCTGAGTTCAATTCCCAGCAACCACATGGTGGCTCACAACCATCTGTAATGAAATCTGGTGCCCTCTTCTGACCTGCAGGCGCACACGCAGACAGAACACTGTAAACAAAATAAATAAATAAATCTTTTAAAAAAACTTGTGCTGGCATAATAATATCAACATGTAGCAGAATGCAAATAGATCCATATATATTGCCATGCACAAAATTCAAGTCCAAATAGATCAAAGACCTCATCATTTTTTCTCTTAACAAATAGATTTTATGATTTGTTGTTGTTCTTGTTGTTACAGTCTAGATGTTATCATGCAATTTTTTTTTCTCTTGGTTTAAGAAACTACGATGGTAAACTCAGAACAGTATGTTGCCCTTTGGATGCTAGCTTTTGGTCAAATGCATCTTATAAGTGTGAAAACGTTGAATCTTTGGTTCAGACTCGTGTGATTTCCTACTGCTTAGTGATGTGGTGACCTCTCAGAGTTCAGGGTACTTGTTAACCAGGGAAATACTATGCTTTTTTCTTTTTCGTTTTTCTTTCTAATTTTTTTTTAATGTGAGGGTGAAAGAGAAACCAAACAGCTGTTGAAGGCTGAACTGTGTCTGTCCAGCCCCATGTTCATGAGTGAAATCTAAACCTTGTGCCTTCCAATATAACTGGATTCAGAAATGGTATTATTAAGAGGTAAGGTACATTGACGTCCTGGAGAGGAGTCTTAAACCAATCTTAAATAAGTGTCTAACAAGAAGTGGCAATGATGACGACACACATACACACACACGTGTGTGAACACACACACATATACGCACATGCATGCACAAACATTGAAGGCATGGAGACAGTACCCTTCTGTGAATCTGAAGACAAGGAGCAGGACTTCTGGAGAATACAACCCAGCCGATCCCAACAGCAGACTTCCAGCCTACAGATGTCTGAGAAAGCTTTGAAGTCTTTCTGAAACTCGCTCTTTAGACCAAACTGGCCTTGAACTCACAGAGATCAGTCTCTGCCTCCTGAGTGCTGGAATTAAAGGTATGTACCACCTCTGCCTGTCAACCCTGAACTCATTGTTTGTGAATTGTATAAGGAGCAGTGATTAGAAAAATTCAAAGTTAAAAGCTGGGCGGTGAGAGCGGAATCTTTGTAACATGGTCATAAACATTTAAACTGAAAAATAAAAACTTCCTCTTAACCCAAACCTTGTGAAATATATAACAGTTTTTTGATATACCGGAAATGTTTTTCAGTCATTGGTATACTGTCCTGGCTTTACCCTCTTACCCACGTGTTCAAATCCTCAGTCGAGTCTTGTTAATAGTGGTAGGTTCGGGAAATATTTTAGTTCTCTGGCTTCCACAGCTCTTGGGAGAGAACATAGGAATGCAAGTCACACAGATAGTAGAGACACTAAGCAGGGCTATGGTGGTACACATCTTCAATCCCAGCACTTGGAAGGCAAAGGCAGGGGGGATCACTGTGAGTTTGGGGCCAGGCTGGTTTACACACCTAGTTACAGTGCACGCGGAGCTGTTACACTGAGAAACCTGTCTTTGAATTTTTTTTTTTTAAAGTTTAAAAAAACTTACAGACAGACACCAAGCCAGATGTTTTGTAAGAAGTGATGTTCTTTGGGAAGCTCCCAGGTAGTAATATTGTTTACTTAGCTTAACTTGGAGTAAGGAAAGAAAAGGCCCAAGGACTGTTACTAATTAAATTTCTAAAGCTGTTAAAAAAAGTCTTTCCTTGGAGTGGAGAATATGGCATTATGGTTAAGGACCTTGATCACCTTTGTCCTGAATACACCCAGCTACTAAAATTTCCAGGAAATCCAAATTTCCTTTTTTTTCTAAGCAATTTTCCCATGTTTTACTCCTCACTCTCTATTTTTATAGTAGGTAATAAGAAGCAATGGCTATTCAGGGCTGCTGTAGCCACGGCTGTATTATGACGGTAGAGGCTTGTAAAGACGTTCCCTCAGAGGCCAATGGAAGTGAGCCTTGACGATTAACCTCACCCCTGAGGCCCTGTCTAATTAAACACCTAGCCAGCAGAACACAAAATATGCACTGTTACTGAAAAAGAGGTTCATTCTGGATTTCAGTTTAAATCCAGGAATGGGCTCCTATGTTGTGGACGGTATTTAAGATGGGGCTTTAAGGTTGACGTTTCAAGTACCCACAGCAATAGCTGAAAGTTGCTTGCTACACAACTAAATATGCTGTCCCACTTCTCTCAAACTTAATGGTTTAAGTGTTCTACTCTTCAATATTTATGATGTTATAAAAAGGCTGTATGTACTTGACATTTTCACGGCCAAATTTTGCAAATGGCCTTAACCCAGCCTCTAAATTCGCAAATACAAATTATTTGCGCAAATATCTCTGGTAGTTAGATGAAAATGCAGTGTTTGAGGATATTATTTGATGCACATAAATTTAGGGTCCATTCCCAAATTAGGGAGAGCAGACTTTTCCCTGTCTCCCCAATCCGTGCAGATCTCGTTTGCTTATACCCAGTGGTTTTAACTGGAAAGAGCAAGGAGATGATAGGAATATAGAAATAGTTTACTATGCACACCAAGTGACTCAGGCCTTCATTACACCACTAACTTTCAGGAACTTCATAAATTGAATCAGGTGACAAATTATTTTCTGTTTCTTTCCAGGGATATGGATTCCCTCATCTCGTATTTCTAAACAGATATAATGAAACACCCAAAACCGGACAAGAGAACTACGAGGCTGAAATAAGCAAGAGGGAATGCACTCCTTCTAAGGCACTGAATGGCAGGGGTGGGGGTGGGGTCACAGGAGTGCTTTTTCTGGGCCTTGACTGGCCAAGGTGCTATTCAGGTTTTTAAAATTCAGCTATGTATTTAAAGTATCCATTTAAAAATCAGCTAATGGAGTCACGATGCTCCTTTCTAAATTCCCCCAAGAAAATCAGTGCAAAGTGGAATTTTCCAAGCTGCACCTGTTTTAATTATGATTTTCCACTGTGTGTGTGTGTGTGTGTGTGTGTTTAAAGTCTTTTCTAAAGCTCAGTGAGTGGTCTGCCCAAAGTCTAAGCACCTGATTGACTGACAGATTATTTTACAACTGGTACTTAGTACTCCTTTCTCTTAAAGGCTGAGTGGCTTTTAAAGTGAAAACAATAGGGTGAAAAAAAGGTCTTTGATTCATTTATTTCAAGTAGAAAATTGAAGAGAATCAAGTTCTAAAGTCAGTGATTTTGACAGAGTAGGCATTTCTCTCCTCATATATTCATTGACAATCATAAATTGTCACACGTGGACGTACGATGCAAAGAGAAAAAGCACAAAAAAACCCCACCTATATGGAAGGGTTTCAGAATAGCATGCAATAGTAACAATTGATCTTTCCTTCATTCTAATGCATTTAAGTATAAAGCTAAAATAAATGATGGGGGTGGATTTTGAACCCAGTGCAAATTCTTGTGACCTAGAAATAAATTTGTGACAAACTGCAGTCACTACCTTCTCCTCACACAGAGCAATGGTTCCCTTTAAAAACAATGGCACCACCTTCTCTCCACATGGCACAATGATTCCCTTTATAAAACAGTGTTTCTTAGAACTCAAGGAAATAGGGAATATTTCTAAATTTTTGTTGTCATACTGCAGCACATATTATATTCCCCAAAATGATTTTGTAGTTTCCTTCCTGTCCCATTGTCTCATGGCTGCTATTTAAAAAAAAAAATCTAAACTCTTGTCTTGCCAAAGCAACTAATAAAACTTAGCAATTGTCTTCTGTTACTGTACTGACTTGAAATGATGGCATCTATACATAACCTAAATATCACACTACAAACTGTCCAGGAAGATCGAAACTCCGTACAACTTTTACTGAAAATAAATAAGCCTATAGTTAAACATGAGCTATGCAGGCTTCTGCACTAAGCATGCTTTTTAATACTTTGAAACAATGTAATTATTTGATATGGATAGCTTTCTCCATTCAAATTGTTTAATAAAATACTGTAACCCGGATAGTTTCTCAATAAGAAAAATTATTTTTCTCAAATCTGGAGATATGGGCACTCAAGTTCAAAGTGCTGGAGAATGTGGTGATTGTTGAGTACCCACTTCCTAAACATGATCTCATGTATGGCGGTGGGGGCAGCAGTCACTGCGGCACCTTTCAGAAGGACACAATCATCTCGAGAGGTTCCACCTCTAACGGCGTCATGCACATTAGCTTTTAACAAAGAAATAGCAGCACCTTGGAACCAAACGGTAATGTCCAGTTTACACCATTGCTATAGATGCCTCCTAATTCAAAAATAACCATCTGAAATTGGCTGATCAGCATTGTAGGATACATAAGAGATGGATATCAAACTGCCCTTCTGTATGCCGATAACTTGTATTTTTGCTCATGGGTCATGTCATAGCAATGAATGTATGTTGGCTGTTCAAGGTGGCATGCATTTGGAAAGCACTTTGTAATACAGTGATGTCCAAAGAAAATGGTGTGTTTGCATCTTATTCACTATGCTTCCGTTTATGACTAGATTTTAAAACAGAGAGGAGAATGAGGGGCAGACAGATGGTATATTTCTTCACTATATTTCATTGCTATATTTCATCACCATATATTACAAATGCTTCACATGCATGAACTAGTGTACAGAACCATATTGAACAAGAGGGAAAAACTAGGAAGTCAGTATGAACAGCTGTAATATTTCTCCAGGTGATTCAAACATTTTCTTTAAAAGCTCGGGCTACCAGAGTCTCCTAGTTAGCTTTGACTGTTAACGTGGCACACAGTTTTAGAGTCATCTGAAAGAGCCTCAACTGAGGAAATCCTTGAATCAGATTAATCAGTGGACATGTCTGTGCACAATTATCTTGATTATTAATTGATATAAGAGAACACAGACCCACTGTAGGTGGTCCTGAGCTATGTAAGACTGTTACATAGCTGGGCATGAGCTTGTGATTCAGATACGGAACAATCTAAAGAGTAGTGTTCCTCCATGTTCCTTCTTGAGTTCATGCCTAGACTTCCTTCAGTGACAGATAGTGACCTGAAAGTGTAAGCCACATATATCCTATGCTCCCGCGGGCCACAAAAATAGAAAGAAAACTAGGGTACTCTCTACACCCCTTGTCTCTCATGTGTGGTTATCTTCAGTGGGGAGACTAGTGTCCAGTCTCAGGTTGAGTGATCAAGAAGAGTAAACTCTTAAAATCAAGAGAGGAAAGTTGTTACATGTTTGTTTGTATAGAACTAGATGAGCATTACAGAAAAAGGGCACCATCACTGAGGCAGCATTGCAAAAAGCAAAAATTGAAGTAACTCTGCATTTGAGTTCAAAACAAGTAAGAGACGTGACTGTGTCAGTTAAGTGTCTGAGCACAAAGCACCGAACCAAGGTGAGAATCACCAGACACCGAAGTGGGTGCTGTTTACAAGCATCGAGGTATTACAAATTCATAAATATGCACGTTCATATTCATGAAAGTAAAATCACTCAATGAAGTTTAGAGAAACTTTATTTATTCTAGGAAAATACAATGCAAAAGTATAAATATCAGCAAGTGGAATAATGAGGAAACACATACCCAACAATGTAACTGTGTCTCAAGAAATAAACAGATTAAGAAAGCGTGGTAAGTATATGCAATGCAGCCACAGAGGAAAGCAGGTATGACTGTAGAGTTTCACATTAAGTGAAATCAACTGGACTCAGAAAGACAAATGTCACATATTTATTCTCGTTCTTAGAACCCAGGTTGCAGATCCACACATGCACATAGATATACACAGACATAACCATATATATATACACACTAATCATAGACATAAACATACAGAGAAGCACACAGACATACACACACACACAAACACAGAAATGTGTATGTATGCACAACATATTTGAGAAGAGGAAGGGGCTAGCAAGAGTAGGAAAGCAGAGAGCAGAGTGTGAGCCAGTACGCGTGAGAAAAGTGTAGTGAAGAACCAAATACCAAATGCCACTCTGAAGCACATCCCTTTCTGTACAATCAATATATTATAATGAAACTGTTTTTTTAAAAATTCGCGCTACTGTGGCCTAGTGAGAGGGCTCACTTGAATATGCACAAAAACACACACAGGCACAAAATGCACACAGAGATATATAAATAGTTATATACCAAACACACACATACACACAATTGTATTAATTAGTCAATTACAGATATCAGGATAAAGTGTGATTACAGACAGGTTTGAAAAGAAAAACTCCTGTACTTATCTTGCTGTAGCTGATGTGTATTCAAATGTAATTTTTTAAAGTCCACAACTGTACACTTTAAACACACACACATATATATGAAAAGCAGCCCTGAAGGTAAGAAGGAAAAGCCATAAAAAAGAGATGCCTTGAAAACAGCATTAGAAATCTGTGTTCACAATTGTAGCTCTCAATGAAAAGTGTTAATTTTTACCAAGATGATTAATATCTTTTGAACTTTATTTTTATCAGCAATAAAATAGAAACCCTCACTTATAAGTCAGACAGAGTAATCAGATTAAATTATATATTGTGTTGAATCAATAAATATTAGTTCATTTTCCTTTCTTCATGACTCTACACAGGACTCTTTTGAACTATGCCACAGGGTAGGACTGTATATACATAAAGGTTGAACAACTTTCCAGGATCTTTCAGGAATTGGAGATATTATCTCAACATGGCAATTTGTTCTAAAGGGAACATATGGAAAATAAAAACAAGTATAGTACATCTTTCACTTCTGAAGGAAAACTTTGGACATTTCCAGTACAGCTCAAAAATAAATACTGAATAGAAAATGAATTTTCTAGATGTAGCTGAAGTTCTTGGCTTGTTAATTAGGCCTGTTCATGTGCACATATTCAGTAAATATTGGAGGTGATTCTCAAGGTTAAACTTAGATATCAGCTTGTTTTCAAATCACCCAGGTAATTCTGCTCTTTACTGTGGATACAGAACCAGTGGTCTAGGGGTAGAAACTTTATTGTTCTAAAGTCCCTATTGCCAAAATTACCCAGTATTTAGTACTGTTGGAAAAAGAATAGAGTAATTTTTGGTAAAGGTTGTTAGCCAAAAGAATGCCCAAAGTCTCTTATTTAGGGGTCCTACCTCTATACAACACACTTCGGAATGTCAAAATGACATATCAGGATCAAGAGAACAGTAAGTCCATTGAGAACTGTGACCCCAAGTAATTAAGATAAGTCAAGGAGCTGGGCAGTTTGCACACTGCCGTCCATCCCTAGTCATTCAGAGCTTTTACACAGGGAATTACACCCAAGCAATTTTGGACACTTGAGTATACATAAAGCACTAAAAGGCTTTAAAAATAATCATTTCATAATTTCACTTCATTTGAAAAATTTTTATGTTAGTGTACTTACCTGAGATTTAGATCTTCCCAGGTCACCTAATTCTTACTAAGGTTGGGACAAGGCTTTTAAAAACAAGCATTATTCTCCTTTCAGAGAAAGAATCTACCATTAACAAGGATGCTCTCAAAGTTTCCCTCTTGTAACACATTGAAGAATTCATACCAATATCGTGGTTCTCCTACGATTTCTGTCCCAACTTTATTGCAGCACATCTTGTAGGCAGGACAAAATGTAGGTTGAAGGCTATGTGGCTGGGTTGGTGTCCTAATCCCTCCCCTGGAAGTCTTGCCTGGTTACAGAAGATGTTCTGTTCAGGCTCTGTATCCTCCATTGCCGGGAGTCTTGGTTTTGTTTATTTGTTTTGTTTTTGTTTTTTCAAGACAGGGTTTCTCTGAAGCTTTGGAGCCTGTCCTGGAACTAGCTCTTATAGATCAGGCTGGCCTCGAACTCACAGAGATCCGCCTGTCTCTGCCTCCCGAGTGCTGGGATTAAAGGCGTGCGCCACCACCGCCCTGCCATTGCTAGGATTCTTACCTAGGGCCACCCTCGTAGATTCCTGGGAGTTTCCATTGCACTTCATTTCTTGTGCACCCCAGACGCCCCCAATTCCATCGTCTCTCCCAGTACTCTCTCCAGAGACCTAGAATACAAGTAAACATACCTGGGGGACGGGGAGAAGTGTCAATGTAATGATACCTAGTGATATTCTGCTATTCTCATAGATTGGTACCTAGCCCTATTGTCATCAGAGGCTTCCTCCAGCAATTGGTGGAAACAGATGCAGTGATCCAGTCAAACATTAGGCGGAGCTCTGGGAATCCTGCTAAAGAGAGGTAGGTGTAGGAGCCAGAGGGGTCAATAACACCACAAGGAAACCCGCAGAATCAACTAACGTGGACTTACAGGGACTCACGGAGACTGAACTGTCAACCAGTGAGCCTCTGTGGGGCTGACCTAGGCCCACTACATATATGGGAAATCGTGTAGCTTTGCCTTCTTGTGTGACTCCTGCCAGTGGAAACAGAAGCTGTGTCTGACTGTTTTGAACTCTTTGGGAACCTTTTTCCTCATACTGGGTTACCTCATCTGGTCTTCATAGGAGGGAAGGTGCTTAGTCTTACTGCAACTTAATATGCCATCTTTGGCTGATATTCAGGGAGGCCTCCCTTTTCTGAACGGAAGTAGAGGAGTGGAGAGGGAGGGGTAGAGGGAAGATGGAGAGGAGGGACTGTGGGAGGGGAAACTATGGTCAGGATCTAATAATAATAATAATAATAATAATAATAATAAAACCGGTACTCAATTAAATGTTTTCAACATCGTAAACAGCAAGTGATTTTTTTAAATTAATACTGTATTAACCAGAATGAAGTTTCTTTTCTCCCCCTCCCATGGTTAGGGATTGAACACAGGGATCCGTGCTTGCTAGGCAAGCACCCTACCATTAAGCTATTTTTTCAGCCCTAAAATGTAGCTTCTTGGGGACATGTTATCTTCTCAGCTGACTTGTACAAAACTATTCTACATTTTATTGCTTAGTAATAGGAACACATAGCTTAAGGCAAAAGATTTTATAGAGACAGTAAATATCTGGTAATTTAAAATATACTAATATCAACTAATGGGACAGAGAAGATTGAATAGGTCTACCAGAAAAATCACACATTACAATTTCTTTAAAATACCTCCCCCAATGTTGTGGATATTGCCGCATTAGAAATGTTAGCATTGGTATGTTTTGCAAAGAAAAGCTAAGTCTGTTCCTAGCTGTACTGGATTATGAATTTTCTCTTAAAATTGGCAAATGATTGATAATTGATATATTTAGTATAAAATATTAGTTTTTATAATATCAAATATGACTTATGATGGTTATTTTGACAATGGAGGGATTTTAATACTACTATAGATAGAACTTTTATAAACCTTACCTTGTATAATTTAAATTGTGGTGGTCATTAAATCTTTGCAAGGCTTACTTGCACTTCTTCACTCTGGGGATCAGTGTGAGCAATTGTGTGAATGACACTAGATCTCAATGATTAAGTTATAATAAAAGAAGGCTGAGCAAATTGTCAGTGGGAACACTGTACATAGCCCAGCTTAACTTTAGACATTTTAAGGTGGATTGATAAAATTGATCCAAGCAAACTCTTTACGCTTTGAGACCAGAGAAGTAGTAGATATGATCTGAAAATTGGAAAGTTAGGAACAAGGAGGGAAAAAAAAAAAGACCAAACTCTTTTACACAAAGGATAATAAGCATATGGAATAAATTACTATAAAGAGCCCCTGAAGCAAGGAGCATCCCTGAATACAGGAGGGAATGAAATGAATTTCTAAGTGAAAAGGCAAGATGGAGAGGAATGGGAAGAAAATAGGCTAATGGAAATAAGGGGAACGTTACAAAGCAGGTGTGATGAGCAGAGGACCGTTTCTTTGGGATCCCATTGCCTCTTTGTGATAGAACAGTTAAATGGCTTTTGGCGTAGCCTGTAATCTAAAATAATGTCGTAGCACGATGCTCTGTGCTGTCACATTGAACCAAATACAACATGGCACTTAACATTCTGTCTCTAAAGGTGTCAAAATACAAATGTGTAGAAGGCTTCTCAACTCTGCAAATAGGCAGTTGAAGCACACAGCTCACCTTTGTGACCGGAGAAGGAAGTTTAGTTGCCCTGTGCATCTTGTGTATTGGAATAATTTTTCCTTATTCTGATGCTTTAAAAAATAAATCAAGAATGGCCCATAAGCACCTATAATCTAGTGCACATCTTAATAATAAATGAGATGATTTTCAATAAGACAGGCAGAAAATATGAAGTAATATTAACCATTGGTAAACTATTCATAATGGGACCAATTGTCTCTCCTTGAGCACACTGTAGGCTCATACATTCAGAGAGTCCCCTGCGCTTTTAGCTGGAAGCATGAATCTTTTTTAGGAAAGGGTGTGGAGGCAGAATTCGGGATTTCAAGCGGTAGATGACTAGAAACATTAATATGTAAGGTATTCCTATCTAATTATGCAACAGTTCCTTCAGTGATTTAGATGGGAATTGAGTCACCTTTGGGAGAAGGGTTCCTGCTTTTAAGTCATGCTAACTAAGTATTATTACTAAAATTACATTGCAGTGTTACTGCTAACTCTATCCCAAAAGGTATAAACACACTTGTGGCTTACTTGTCTAAAATACAAAGTACTTTACATAGATACACTTGTCAAAAACTTAAAAATTATCCACATGGTTCAAACACACAAGATAGGGGACTTTCACGTACTTTGGGAATTGTTATGTTTCTTAAATATTCTTTTTATAGATATGGTCTTTTCCAGGTGAATGGACGGTACTAAATATTAATTTTATTTTATTTTATTTTGGTTTTTCGAGACAGGGTTTCTCTGTAGCTTTGGAGCCTGTCCTGGAACTCCCTTTGTAGCCCAGGCTGGCCTTGAACTCCCAGAGATCCGCCTGCCTCTGCCTCCCGAGTGCTTGGATTAAAGGCGTGCGCCACCACTGCCCGGCTTAAATATTAATTTTAAAACACACCAGAGGATGGTGGTTTATGAGTGACTAATTCAGAACTTTTGGGAGTACTCAACCATGAAAACACTTTGGCAGATGGAAATATTCAATAACACATCAGGATCCTTGTCAACGTTTTTTGACCCACATGTCTGACTTCAAAATACATGCCAGTTCTGAGATCTGGCACAAACAAATAAGTGTAAAATAAATCAGTCAAAGTGGTTGCCTGCTGAAGAACTCACAGAAGATCTTAGTTTCAAGAAATACCATTTGGCTAGACAGTGGTGAGTGCACACCTTTAATTCCAGCACTCCGGAGGCAGAGGCAGGTGGTTTGAGGCCCCCTTGTTTACAAAGAGAGTTTCAGGTTGACAAGGGATGCACAGAAAAACACTGTCTTCAAAATTTCCTCCAGTGGGTGTGGATTACTAAACTGTAAACCAGTTGTTAATACTGAACCAATGATCCTTGGCTCCACCATGCCAGCAGAGTAGCCAATATCATGGCGTTGTTTTGGCCCAGGTCTCAGCTTATCCCTAACTAAGAAATGCAACACTAAACAACCATGGCATTCTTTTCCATTCTGTTGGGTTCATATAGAAATGGAATCTATTTAATGATCCCTGCACAGGTAGAATATTACACAGACGTTGAAGAAAAGTCTATATGAAAGATATAAAGGCATCAAACTGTTTCTAGTCAAATTTAATGTCTTTTTGATGATAGGGACATTCATAGCTAGGCAAAAAAAAGGTTCATAAAGAATAGCTTTTACTGAAGATATATGCTTCCCTGCTCCCTTATCCCTCCTTCCTTTATCCCTACCATCCCAATTCCCCAAGTTCCCCCCCATCCTCCCCTTCTCACTTTTCTCTCCCCATCTCCCCTTACCCCATCCCACCCCAACCCCATGATTCCATTTTTTTTGCCCGGCAATCTTGTCTACTTCCCATCTCCAGGAGGATAACTATATGTTTTTTTTTTTGGGTTCACCTTCTTATTTAGCTTCTTTAGGATCACAAATTATAGACTCAAAATCCATCTTAGGGTTGGCAAGAGACTTGAACATAGAGGGGCTCCCAGGTGCCCAGGGGGATGTCCCCAGTTCGTTCCTTGGGCAGCTGAGGATAGGGAACCTGAAATGGCCCTATCCTATAGCCATACTGATGAATATCTTGCATATCACCATAGAACCTTCATCTGGCGATGGATGAAGATAGAGACAGAGACCCACATTGGAGCACTAGAATTAGCTCCCAAGATCCCAATGAGGAGCAGAAGGAGGGAGAACATGAGCAAGGAAGTCAGGACCGCGAGGGGTGCACCCACCCACTGAGACAGAGGTAATGATCTATTGGGAGCTCACCAAGGCCAGCTGGACTGGAACTGAAAAAGCATGGGATAAAACCGGGCTCTCTGAACACGGCGGACAATGAGGGCTGATGAGAAGCCAAGGACAATGGCACGGGGTTTTGATCCTACTTCATGTTCTGGCTTTGTGGGAGCCTAGCCAGTTTGGATGCTCACCTTACTAGACCTAGATGGAGGGGGGAGGACCTTGGACTTTCCACAGTGCAAGGAACCCTGACTGCTCTTCGGACTGGAGAGGGAGGGGGAAAGGAGTGGGGGGGGGGTTAGGGAGAGGAGTGGGAGAAGGGGGATGGAAATGGGAGGCTAGGAGGAGGTGGAAATTTTTCTTTTTTTCAATAAAAAATAATTTAAAAAAGAATAGCTTTTACTTGTTTAGCATGGAGATGCTTAAATAAAAATTCCTACTTCTCTGATACTTAAAAGCTGTTTCTCAAGATAGTATATGTCTTGGGCTGATTATAATGAATAATAAAGAATGGGAGTAAGGAAATTTTCTCTCTTAACAAAGCACCAAAAGTTACTTATGGCATACTTGCTGTGTGATGATGTGGTCTCAGGAGAGATTTGAGTTTTTTGTTTGTGTGTTTTTCTTTTATTTGAGATTTTTAAATCTATTTTTCCAAAAGAATAGATATGACTTATTACATGGCTAGACAGTTGAACAGACAAACAGGTACATAAAGAAATAATACCATTAATTTATTTTAATGGCAACTCCATGAGAATTTTATTTTTCAAGGCAGACTATATGGTATAGAAATATACAGACAATAATAATATATGAAAATATTTGTCCCATGCTTCAATTTCAGGATGACAAGATTTACTGTGTACAGTGAAAATAACACATATTGTATTTTGTGGGTGTTGAGAGTAATTTTCAATATGAAATCTCTCTTGGGATATTTATATTCTTCCAATCAGCATGAAACTGTCCATCAAAACTAACACTATAAATTTTTTTTTAACTTGGCACTGCAAATGTTCCAGGGCTTTCTTAAACAGCTCTAGACAGATTAGCACTCTTCCTGTAGAAATGACCCCTGTCAGTCTCCCTAGTGCTGCTTAGGTATTTCAGTGCTGCTGAATTCAGAGAGGGGCTTCCCTTACTTTCTCTCTTCCCCTTTGAGATCATTTTGGAACAATTTGTTTAAGGCACAGCATTTATGGACATTTCGAAACAGTGTTGTTTTCCTTAGAATACAGCCCACACTGAAATTGAAGGTTTATTCCAATTAAATGCAAAACTAAAATCCAAAAGACAACAATCTCTGTGCAAATTGCTTCCATCATGTCTGAACCCTGCTAAGCATTTTTAGTAGATCTGTGCCCTTAACTCATCTTTTGCCTGCTAACAATTTAATCTGAATACCAATATAGACACAAAATAAACGATTGTTTCCTGCCAGAGGTATCTGCAGAAGAAATCTTGGAGTAAAACATTGTCTTTGCAGCTCATTGTGTCTCTAATTAGAGTGGAAGGAGGCAGAAGCTTGCTGGTGTCAGTCTGTGTTTAGCATGCCCCGGAGCCTCAAACTCCTGTGGGTATCAAAGTGCACTAATTAAAAGAGGGGTCCACAATACGGCACTAAACATCAGAGTGCGAGAAAGAGTCCAGTGTCCTCAGTGCCTTTGAGGATCCGTGGCCCACGCTAATTATCCATTGTTGAATTGGCTTTCCATTCTGCCAGGAATGAATGGTTCCACTCTCCCTCCTTCCCCGCCCCCTCCCCTTTCTATTTTACCACCTTTGCTTTGGCCGCCTAATTAATCTTATGGAAATCTCCCGAAGCCAGATTCCAGCAAGGTTGCCCCGATGTTTATAATTTGATTTGTGATGATAAAAGTGAAGGCACCCGGTGATGGAACAGTGTCATTTCCAACACTCTCGAGAATCGGAGAGGCTATCAATCTTTCCCACGTGCGCGGCAAACTGATATGCTAGAAAATTAACTTCAATTAATAACAGAAATCCCCAGACACACGGGAAAGTGGAGCTGCTTTGAAAGAGAACCTTCAAAGATGTCTCTGGACTGTCTTTCATACGCAGACCTTTTTCATGGGAGAGATCCTCAACGAGGAAATATGTATGTGCATCTGTGTTTATCTTTCTTTTGAGATTTTTCTGATACAAATTTCAGTGAGATACTTTATCTTCGGAATTATAGAATAGATTGAATTTACAGTTGTCTTTATTTAATGCCAAAATCTTCATGACTTGAGGTTTCAACATTCGGTGTCTTTTTTCTTTGGTTTCATGAGCCAAGAGATTTTAAACATCATTTGAAAACTTTTACTTTGCCTTTAAATTCTTTCTGTGAGCAATCAGCATGTTAACTTAAAAAATGTGTGTCTGTGTGTCTGTCTGTATGTGTGTGTGTCTGTGTGTGTATCTATGTGTATGTGTGAGTGTGTGTGTAAAGACATAGAGAACATGACAACATTCACCAGTAGTTATTATGGGAAACCATTCAATAAAACCCTCCTAATAAAATCTTTCTACTATTTTAATAAGTAATATAGTAATGAAGACCTCTATTTAATAAAAGTTTAATAATTACCTCATGTAATATGTTTATCCTAGATGCCTATATTTATGTTTATTTCCTATATCCACAATGAATAATTGTGGATTATTCATTCTGTATAAAATGAGAAGGTAATTACTCTTGGCAGTACAATTTCAGCTTATGGATTAAAGTATTTAAAACATATGGCATTGTATCACAAGTAGAATGCAGGTGCACGTGGAATAATTCCTTTATCTCCTCTACTCCATCCAGCTCCATCTTCTGCTTTTTTTTTCTCTCCTTATATTTCTACCTACTTCATTTCTTTATCCTTCTGGAAGTAATTAGATTATAAAAGCATAATTCTCAGAATTATTAAATAAACAATTACCATCCATAAATACTAAGCATCTATAGGTCATCAGGCTGGCCCAATTTGATCAGAAAGGATATGGAGACCTAGATTCAGGGTGTGGAGAACTGGGCTTAGGAAGAGTGTGGAGAACTGGGCTCAGGAGGGGTGTGGAGAACTGGGCTTAGGAAGGGTGTGGAGAACTGGGCTCAGGAAGGGTGTGGAGAACTGGGCTCAGGAGGGGTGTGGAGAACTGGGCTTAGGAAGGGTGTGGAGAACTGGGCTCAGGAAGGGTGTGGAGATCTGGGTTCAGGAAGAGTGTGGAGATCTGGGTTCAGGAAGGGTGTGGAGACCTGGATTCAGAAAGGCTGTGGAGATCTGGATTCAGAGCTCCTGAAGATAGAAATTATAAAGCAGGATGGTGATGTCATTGCCATTTAAAGAGCAACAAAACACATCGCAGTACTATTGCATATTCTCTGAAACATAAAATTTTCAGTTTCTTGAAAATTAACTTTTAATTTTTTTTTAATCTCAGATATTCCCAGGATTATGGAAAGTATTACAGAATAGAGTAAAATGACTCCATGTGGCATGTTGAAATTCATCCCGACTGTAGGCTGAGTGACTTGCAGACTGGAGAGACAGCCAGTTGTCCAGAAGCTTCGGTGATTGATCTGAGCTAGGAGTGAAACCTCAGGAACATAATGACCGCTGCTCTTTCCTCTTCCTCAAACTTGATAGAGACACCTCTCATGGGACTTTCTGAGTTTACATCATCAGATGAGTGGCAGAGACAAGCAGTTTCTTGATGGGGATAACGGCTATCTCTGAGCACACATCTTGTTGGTGTGGGAGTTGTTGTCCAGGCACGTGAAGTACTTCTCCATAATGACCCGGGATGCCTTCTTCAGTCTTGGTTCAAAGCAGCTATGTTGGTGGGTCATAATGAAAAAGCAGATCTCTATTATTTTAGAGTAAAAGACAAAACACCTATCCCTTAGACAAGTGTGAATTCTAACTAAAAGTCAAGCTGGATTTGCAGGGAGAGATGGAAGACCCTAGTGCCTACACCGTTGATGGGCAATTCCCTAATATTCCTTTAGGAAACACAATTACTTCTTTGTTTTACAAACAAGAATTAGTTCTCTTTTAACAATATGAAAATATTGACATCCTTCACAACTAAAGCGAATCACTAACATTGTTTCTATGAGTCAAAATCAGGAGAAAACAGAGAATGTGCATGGAATAAATAGCCTCTTGAATCCTTGGCTTCTGTACCAGACTAGTTATATTGCAGAACTTCAAGTTCTCAAAATTGCTGGCATATGACTGAGTTGCTCTGGTACCATCTCTTTTTCTTTCTTATTGACCGACAGAATGTCTGGATCATTCAGGGGTGCTATTAATTGTTATACCGTACTAACTTCATCATTGTATATGCTACATTTTCATTGGCTGAAACTTTATTTTACCTTTTGACATTAAAAACTTCTTTTTTATAAAATAGAATCATAGTCCAGTTTAAACTGCCAAAGAGAACATTAGGTGCTATCACATGAGTTGTGTTTTTTTGTTTTGTTTTGTTTTGTTTTTACTTTCACATTAAAGACAATACTTTGAACTCTTTCTCCAGAAAAATTAATAACTATTTATTTGTAAAAAGAAAGAAGTAGTGTCAAGCTTACTGTGTTTAAAATCATAAGCTAAATTTGTGTTTCCGGTGTCAGAGTAGAAATGATCACTTTTACATCTTGTTAAAAAAATTATATCTACTAAAGAAATTACTTAACAAAAACAGAAATGTATTGTGTTTATGCCATTAATAGGCTGTAAAACATTAGCAACTGATCTTTCAGAAGTAAATTAAGTAAAGCTTCACTTATTTTGTTAACATCCACTACTTTTAGAGATAAGACTTTATCTAAATGGACACATTCATTTAGGCACATCTTTATTGTATATAATTCAATTATAAAACGCTGTTAATCACATGCTATATAGAATGCAGTCGATTAAAAATAGGAGTTTTCTCTATGAAATAAACATGTTCTTAAAAATGAGTGGTTTGAACAAAATGAAAAGAATCAAGACAGAATAAACCAGAGGCATCATGCAGATTCACGAATGCTATTAGCTTGATTATGCAAAGCCCATTCACAGACATCCTCACAGAAGAGACAATGAAATATTAACATTTACATATGTATTGTTGTGATTAATACGACCTGTGTGGTTGAATTGTGAAGTCTAAAAGTGATATGTACATGATCAAAGTATTTCCCAAAACAGCAAGAGTGGGAGAACCAGAACTTATGGTGACTTTCTAAAGAAATGTTTATCCTAAATACTATCAGATTATACAACCATAGTTACCACGTACTTGTAGCAATTTTTATCATTATTATTCTGATAATTATCATTATCAAGATGATTGACATTTAGGGTTGTACTCAAATGCCTCTGATTTCTAATAAAGGTGACAAACACAGTTCCACCAGATATTAGAGGAATCCATTCAGTTA
Organism: Chionomys nivalis; assembly: GCF_950005125.1. Taxonomy (NCBI): domain Eukaryota; kingdom Metazoa; phylum Chordata; class Mammalia; order Rodentia; family Cricetidae; genus Chionomys; species Chionomys nivalis. The sequence goes on along the minus strand of NC_080086.1, from coordinate 185,912,598 downwards.
GTTTTGTAGAACTACATAAAAATCCTAGAGTGTGATTATGAGTAGGGTCATATTATTTAGCAAAATTTCCAAGTTAGTACTAGATCGTTTCCAGATCCAGAGGTTTTCCCACCTTGCAAGCACTGGCTACCTCCACAGAGCATGATTACCTCTCATCTTAGATATTGTTTAACACATTTCGTGTAAAATAAAAGGAAACTGAATGATGTAATAAATGTTTTATATTCAATAAGATAATCATCATATTTCATACATTCATTCCTAGAAAGTGCCTGTTTCCATCCTTCAGAAATGACCTGCAAGGAGCCAGCAATAATGTTAACTCTATATGGGCTTTATTCTTTGCTCAGTTAATCACACATTCAATTTACCTATCTTCCTGCCCATGTGCATTATAATGCAAATCAATTCAAGTAGAGATGTGAGAGCTTAGGCAGCCTGGCCTGGCAAGCAAGCTTCCTTTATTTCTTGCCTTAGAGCTAGCCAAGCTCCAGAGATGAAGACACGCTTAATTAGAATGACAGAAGGATTTAAAAGTCAGTTTTAAAAAATAGCAATGTATTCAAACTGAATATTTAATTCACCACAAAGAAAAAGAAAGCCTTAGCTCCCTAAGTCAAAACTTCTCAATTCTCATAGGGCCAGAGGATTCTCTCCAAAAGATGGCTGTCCTGGGTACCAGCTGAAGCCTGGACTCTAGAACGGTATCACACAAGAAGATGCTCTTCTCAGGATGTCCTGGCAGGCACCTGGGCAGTGGCTCTGAGCACTTGTCACTTCATTTGCATTCCCAGACCTGCTCCCTCCTGCATCAGAGGATGCAATATCACAGCATGTCCATTCTAATTCCTCGCAGTTGATGGGATAGAGGCATGAATGTTGCAGATATAAGGTTTCCCAGCTACTTGGAAAAACCAACGTCTAACGTTATCAACTCTGTGGAACTTTCCCCAACCATATGCTCCCCAATAATACACTAGGAGAGACCAAGAAATCTTAGGCTCCTTTTCTTTCCAGAAATAAGACTGGCTCCTCTCATTCTTCTTCATTTAGCTGTGGGAAGACAAACAACCTCTACTGATGGAGGAAGGTCATTGGTTAAAAAATAAAGCAACTGCTTGGCCCTCATAGGTTAGAACATAGGTGGGTGGAGTAAACAGAACAGAATGCTGGGAGGAAGAGGAAGTGAACTCAGACTCGATAGCTCTCCCCTCTCCCGGACAGACGCGATCAAGCAAGCTGCCAGGTCAGACATGCTGAATCTTTCCCGGTAAGACTGGTGCTACACAGATTACTAAAAATGGGTTAGGCAAAATATGAGAATTAGCCCGTAAAAGGCTAGAGCTAGTGGGCCAAGCAGTGTTTAAATGAATACAGTTTGTGTGTTGTTATTTTGGGGCATAAGCTAGCCAGGCAACCAGGAGCTGGGGTGGCAGGAACACAGCCCACAGCTCCTTCAACACTCTACTTTACCGTTTTGTGTTTCGTAAGTGACTGGCTGAACTGCTAAAAGTCGGAAAAATATAAGCAAACAATAACAAAAATGCCTAAACTATCCTGTGTAAAAGAAATTTCTTATTAATGAAAACAATGTCATACTGTGCATTGTTGTATCAGAGTAGGAACACCATCAAAAAGCCAGCAATTCCTACCATGTTCTCAATAACGGATCAAATGTTCTTCAAAAGATCTAGGAGACAGCCAGCCACAAGGAATGGTTTCATTAACTGAGTTTGCATAAATTGTTTTAGATACTTTACACAGAGAGAGAGACAGAGACAGAGAGAATGAGAGAAATTATTGTCTCATTAACCCTAGATTGACTCCTGCAAAATTGTATAAAAGACTTTCATTTTTTTATCGTAGAATTACTGAGATGAAAACAATGACGAATTCCTCAAAGCTCCTTATGGGTTTGCATGACTGTGAGTTCACTGAATCCTCACCCTTATAATGAACCAGACTCGCCAGTTCTCACAATGAAGACTAAGGTAAAGCTGGGAATGTTCTTCTCCACACATCCTGTAGGATTAGGGAAGGACAGCACCTCTGAAAGTTGCCTGCATCTGTCTCTTGTGTTGTCACTTACAGCACAAGACTTAATCTGTGGGGAAAAGCACCATAAAGAAAGATTCTGGATCATGAAAGGGAGCTTATCTTATCTCTACTCCTAGTACAGTCTTCTGGTCTCAACCAAGAGTATGTCTACAAAGGAGGGAGTCTAAAGAGAGAAAACACTGCTAGGGAACTGATATAGCTGATGAAGGGACTAAAAGACTGTGAAAAATTCACAATTGAAAGGCACAAGAAACTCTGTGCTGTACAATCTGAGAATGTTGGGAAAGGCTCCCCCTTTTTACTAGCAACAACAGTAAGGCAGGGCAGTGAGATCTGAAAAATGCCAAAAGGAAATCCTCAAACAGTAGGGAGACAAAAATCAGGTGGCTGCAAGGAAAAGTCACCTCCAATGCCCAAAACCACAACAGATACCAAATTATAGCCGAATAGTTGGCCGGATAAATGTCAATTTGCACATTTAGGACCTCAGTTTCTACTGCCCTATGCAAAGCTTTGTTTTTCAACAACAACAAAAAAATGAAGATCAGATCAAAGGTAAGAAAAACAAAAACAGCATAAAAAGGACCCAATCAGATATTCACACAAACACTAAAATAAACAGACAGGGAATTTAAAATAATCATTAGCAATATTTTGAAGGTTCTAATGGGGAAAAGTAGATAATAAGACCATTTAGACAATGCCAATAAAAATGTGGAGACTGCAGGAAACAAAATAATATGTCAGAAATAAACTATGTAGTAACAGAAATAAAGATGTATTTGATTTCACTTCAGAGTCCTGACAAAAGTTAGTAAAGAATCTACAATCCTCAAGATGGATGAGTAGAAATCACTCAGACTAAAATGCAAATAAAAATAAACAGACTTAAGATAATAGCAATAAAAACAAAAGTGTCAGCTCCCTTTGGATCCCACTTCTCAATTTGTGCTGCTATCAACATGGGTCAAAGATGCTTCTGTTTGCGGTTGGCAGTGGTCAATGCAGGTCAACGTTCTGAGAATCAATGATTGTCAGTGCTCACCCCTAAGTGGGCCATGTATATCAACTACTGTATTCCTTCACCCAAGGTTCGGAACATCCTACAAAAGAGGAAAGAAAGACCCAAAGAGTAAGGCTAAGAGCTGTGAAATGCTATCTTCTGTGTATGGATGATAGATGTACAAATCCACTCCGGAGTCTACAAAATCTGCAAATGATCCAGTCATATTGGAAGTTGGAGGCTACTGAGGAAGAGAGACTCCTTTTTTCGGGGGGGGGGGGGCTGAAACTTCCAGTAGGTTGCTCATTTTCCAGTGGACAGCCTGGACATATGTACATTCAGTGCTAAATTGACTCTGAGTGTTATTAACAGTAATTTTAGAAGGAGACATTAAGGTGGGAGGAACGTAGGTTGATGCATCTAGGAGGGAGTTGGAGGGCATAGCTCAAGGTGAAAAAGATCAAAACATACAATGTGCGGTTTTGAAAATTCCAAAGAATATTTTTTTAAAATATCACTTAAAAATAAATAAAAGGAGATCCTTGAGAGACAGCTCGGCAGTTGAGTGTTTATTGGTCTCGCAGAGGACCTGGGTTCAGTTCCCAGTACCTACACAGTAGCTCAGAGCCACCTGTAATTCCAGTCCCAAAGGATTCAATGCGTGTTGTGACATCTATTATCTCCTGTATTTTCATAGTACACTTATCCATATACACCCAGACACTCACACATACAAATAGAAATCAAAGCCAATGCAATAAGATGGGAATGCCAGAAGGAATGAAAAACAAGGTAGAAAAAATATATGCCCGAAGTCAATCCTTCATACAAAGGATTGATAACGTATTTTGAAAGCAGTATTGTCTAGTTTCTTGACATGTTGCGAAAGGTAAATGACACGTGGCATGATGTCGACGGGTTGTTACAATTTAAGAAAGCAGGAGTTAGAGTGAGAGAAGCCGCCATGCGACAGAGTTCATATGGAGGGGTTTTCTATCAAGGGAGGGAACAGTTAAGAGGAGGAGGGAGTTGGGGAGGCCAGCCTCTGGAGACAGGAATTACAGAGGAGAGGAAGATGGGGGGAGGCAGGCAGGACTCACCTTTTATAAGGGTCTTAGTGCTCCTGCTGTAGCTGACGTCAGGACCCTAAGCAGGTAGGTCAGAGTATTGCCTGAATACTGGCAAGTGCATCCTGCCAGGTAACAGGAGGCAGGCCAGCATAATGACTGAATGCTAACATTCCTCCCTCCCGTGGTAATGTACTAAAGAGGAAGACTCCATGAGGAAAATCTTATGTAATTAAGGCTGCTACCTGCAACATTTTTATAGTTAACTATTAAAAACCTTATAGACCACAATATAAACAACATGTAAGTTTCTGGCAAGTATGAAATTAATTAGAAAATTTTTAATTTGAAATGATAATGTAATTACATCATTTCCTCTTCCTGTCCCTATCTCTAACCCTTACTGTGCACCCACCCCATGCTTTCTTATTATAAAATATTATAAGTACTGTGAAGAGCCGTAAAATGTCTATGGTTATATTCCACTACACTAGGATGTTGATGTTTTATGGAAATTCGCAGAAGACACAAACTTCTGACTCACAAAAGAGTAAGACACTTTTATTGGATGCCCAGCACGTTGTCTTACCAGTACCCTGCTGTGGACTTCTCTTGCCTCCCAAGTGTCACAGAGGTGAAGGAGGGGAGACACCTAAATAGAGTTTGCATATAGTAAGCAAAGTGTTGTGTTAGAGGGGAGGAATGCTGAGCTCAGATATCAATCCTTTTTAAGGGTCTGAAAGGAAAGCAGCCTATCACTAATCTGTACAAGATCCCTGGATAGTTGTCACCCTGCCAGGCTGTGTGCATTAAAAAAAAAAAAAAAAAAAAGCAGATGACATACTACAGTTTGAAGGAAGGGCAGAGTAGCAGTTGGGAGCACTTCGTTTTAAAGCATCTTCATTGTCACTTCTAGTGTACTGTGAGAAGAGAATAATTTGTAAAAGGAACTTAAAGTACACAAACAAAACTCGGACAGCATGGGGCTTTGGTACATAGGCCAATGCCTCAGTTCTAGATCACCTGGAAGACGTGTGAAGCCCTGGGCTCAATGCCTTATGAACAGTCACTATTTTTGTGGGTGTCTTGGGAATACTTTGAAAGATCATTTCGGATTCTAGGAGACAGAATTCCTAAATATAAGAGCAGTGTGAAAAATCAAAATATTGAGCAAGGTGGTTCTTTGTTTTCTTTGATCATACAACCAGCCTTTGGGTTGTTGTTATTGGGGTTGGTTATTAAGTACCTTTTCTTCTGTCACCTGCTATAAATAATGAGGAAATCCCCTAGATGCTGCCTCCTATCATGATAATTAAGTATCTATTATCATAAACAAGAAATTCTACTTGTCAAAACTTGTTGGAATCTGGAAATCTTTTAGTCACAGCAAAAATGGCTCTAAATCATATGTAGGCATGCTTATCCCAGAACCATTCTTTAAAATTTAGACCACTAACAGTAACTCATTCAAATAATAGTGCGTGACTGATGTCCAACAATTGCTTTATCTGTCTGTCTGTCTATCTAACAATCTATCCGTCTATCATCTACCTATCCATTATCTATCTATTTATCTACAATATACCTACCCATCTACCTAGAACTATTACATTTCAGGTACTTTGCAAGTAAATGAACTAACTACTACACTACAATATCCCCTATGTGCAGAATATATTACCATACTATTATATTGCTTCATTTAATATCACTAAAATTAAGTTTTCTTACAATCTATAAAGTTCAGAATTAGAATAATAATAACAATTCTCCCAGACCTATATCAAACAACCAGTTGCCATGACTTTATTTATATCCCACATTGTTTTTCTGAAGCATGGTCATCGGTATTTTAATTTATCCATCTTCATCCCCAAACAACTTCTTCATACGTAGCATATTTAACCCATTCTCTATGATGTCCAGAGCATCTACTAGTATGTCTTTCTTCATTCTTCTTCAATACCCTATTTCCAGTCTTGGGATTACTGTAGTTACTAAAGCTTTTCAATATCCAATTGTCTATTACAAAGCTAATGTCCCAATTCCCTTACATACGTACTACTGTGTCTTTCACTTGTAAGGGGGACAGAAGCTTATGATACCTGCTACTGCATTTAAGTATTACACTTCTCAGAGGAGTGTTGATTTAACAGTAGACTCTTGGCCATGTGCTTTCTATACCCAAAGGACCATGAGTTCTTTTATTCATTGCTACCATTTATCTGAGCATAGAAGAAAAATTCAAAAATTCCTACTAAAACAAAACAAAGAAAAATAGATTTTGTTTTCACAAATCAAAGGTACTACCATTATGCTCAGAGTTCATTCATTATGAAATTAAGAACTAAAGGAACTTTTTGAAAGTTGGTACTCATTTTAGACATTGTAGGTGAAAACTCAATTAATTTGCGGTAATAGAAAGAAGATGAGATTTGAAAGACAGCAATGACAACACAACAAAACACATGCCTTCTCAGTGTGGCCTAATATTTATATCTTAAACCATGTATTTTCCAGTTATATGATCAGTTAAACCTGGTATATATAAAGGAAGAGCAATCTTTACCCTCTGGTGAATCAAATATCATATCCGAATATGATGATTCAGCCTATCACACAGTCGATGGATGTGAATTAGTGGATATTTCTAAAACAAAGAAAAGATTTTAAAAAATGTTTGTGTGTGTGTGTGTGTGTATGAGAGAAAGAAAGAGGAAGGAAAGTGATCTGAATATATTGACATATATCAAAGTAACTGCAACTAAGAAATGGAAAAAAATGGTTTCTAAACAAATTTTCCTAAAGTGAAAGGAGTTGGGAAATACCCATAACCATTCTAACTTCTCACTACAATGCCTTCAAGAGTACTTGAGCATTTTTTCAAAACTGTACCCGAGGACACAGGAAAGAGGAAAGAATTTCATAAATATGTACTTGATTGGCTACAGGAATGGCTTCACCTGATGGCGAGCATGCCTGAGTAGGACTGGGAGCACAGGACCAGCCTAAGTCAACACCAGCCAACACCTGTGACAAGACGCCAGGAAGCTTCTTAGAAAATATTGACTGACTCTACATTAAGTATAAATAATAGAAAATGAATCACAGACAGAAACACCATAGAACCAAAGAAATATTGAAATATCCACCTCCTCCATCCAAGCTAAATTTTCCTTTATTGAAATGCTATTTCTCTCTTGTGAGGAGCATTGCCTTCGGGAAGCACTTCTGGTGGGTCCATTTACTTGGCCATGCAGCCCAACAATTACATCTTTTCCTATTCGGCATACACTTGATAGTTTACTTCCAGAATGTGAATTGCTCACCTTTGTCTCCAGCAGACATAGCTGTTGAATTTTCCATTATAATCTAAACCTAAAGGACCAATTTTTAAAAAATTCTTAATATCCCAAGGCACCTTGCTGCTTTAGACATGAATATTAAATAGGGTGAAAGCTTCAAACCCTTGGTGGCAAGTCTCGTCAAGAGAGGCCACACGAGGACATTCAAAATACAACTAGCCAAGTCCCATCCTATTGTGGGATTAATTAGCTGTGAGCTACAGAGCCAATGTTGGAGTCAGGTACTGCTCCACGGCGCTTTTGTCACAGGCTTCTGCCGGATCTGCTCCTTTCTCTGCTCAGTCTAAAGCCACAGTGTGAGGAAAAAGCAGCTGGACGTGGTGGAGGAAGCAGGAGACAGAGGAGGAGGGTTCTGGATTGTCCCTCTCTCTTTACATTAGGCTTTGCCCAAACAGCTACTGACTAGCTACTTCCACTGAGAAAGTACCATCTTCCACATTGACACCATTAGAGGAAGCTATTCTTAACCCCTAGATCAAGAAAGCTGGCTAAAAGTGAAAGAGAGGTCTTTTAAGTCTGAAATTTTATATCATTGTCAATTGGTAAGAGGAAAAAAAAATTCTCCATCTAGCAGACGAGAGAATAAAAAACTGTCTCCCTTTCGAACTCTTATGATGTTTTTCAATGTCTTTCTCAGAATTGAAGAAAGGACTCATTTCTTGACTATTGCCACGATTTTCTCCGAGATTTATATTCAATGACACCTGAAGATTACACATAAACCCTGACACTAGCGTAGGCGAGATCCCGCTGCCAGAACGGTGGAAAGGACGGCTGTAGATGCATCACAGGGCTCATTAGGAAGTCTCTGCTCCTCGGCCGCTCGGCTACCAAGGCTTTCTGCTATTTCTTTCAGAACGTGTCTCTCTCTCTCTTTTTTTTTTTTGTTCCACCCCTCCTTTAGTGTATAAACGTTGGAAAATTTAAAGTGCATGTTATCACAAATAAAAGAATTCATAAAAGTGACATTGTTGCAAAACTATGCTTTCCGGAACCACCAATTAATACTGGGTTTTTTTTGTTTTGTTTTGTTTTGTTTAATTGGCACATTTCCTTTTTTTAGCAGACTGTGCCAATTAGAATGAATACACCAGGTTTCTAAACTTTCAGTAGTACTGTTTAATAGTTAAAATGTTCTCTTCTGGCTGGAAGGCTTGACATCATGGGTTTGGGAAAAGCAAAACCTTTTACGTGTTCTGAACTTGTTTGTTGTAGGATGGATTATAATACTGCTGGACTTCTACAATAGTTTAAATGGTAGCAGATTCTGTGGGTTTCTCTTACAGCCTACTCAAGTAGGCATTATTCTCTAAAACCCACCTAATTCCTAAAAGCTACAGAAATGAGAATATGTGGTTCAATTATAGATTCTATTAAAAAAGAATAATGTCCAATGACAGCGTCATCTAAATGAATATATTATGATAGCTAAGATACAGTCATCATGACTAACATGTATCCACAGTGATTGGAAAAAATAATTTTTTGCTTATTGAAATAAAATCTCTTGCCTAATGACCACCACTGAAATACATCGGAGATTTTAGGAATATCTGTATCATGTCCTGCTCCCTGCTGTAAATGAATGACAACCGTCTCCAAAGCATTCACTCTATATAGTGTATTGAAGATAGATAAAATAATAACAGTGATACAAATTTATCACATTCTTAAAAGGAAGACTTATAGACACTATCTAGTAAAGAAAAGAATAATCTGGTCTATAAATACTTGAAAATATCTTTGCCAAGTAAGAAGTACAAAAGACAAATGGTTAAAATAAGTGAGGGTGGCCAATTTAGCCTCACTCCCCATGACATGAAAAGAGCCATATTTAATTATCTTCCAAAACTTCCACATTACTAAAATCTCGTCTAATTAGATATGAAAATGTTAAGAAATATTAACCACATATTGTAAGAACTATGCATAAAGTGATCTCCTAGGAAAATATTGTATTCTTGTTTTATGACATAAAATCTCATTCGTCGGGCAGTGGTGGCGCATGCTTTTAATCCCAGCACTCAGGAAAGAGAGACAGGTGGATCTCTGTGAGTTCGAGGCCAGCCTGGTCTACAAGAACTAGTTCCAGGACAGTCTCCAAAAGCTAAAGAGAAACCCTGTCTCAAAAACCAAAAAAAAAAAAAAGTCATATTCACAGAAACTCAGTATTAGAGACTCATGATTCATCAGATTAATGCATGAGGCTCTACCCCCATGTTCTAGCACTGTATGTATTATGGTAACTTTGCTCTCATTGAGCTACCTCATTGCACATCTTACTGGTTGGCATTTCTTAGAAATCAAACATACTTAAATATTGTAAACCAGAGTCCATTTGCAAAATTCAGATAAAAAACTGACATTTTTCAATTCATGAAAAAAAATGGGCTTCACAAAAATAATTAAAAAAGAATTATTACTTCCAAAACAAAACACAATGGACCACATCAAGAAGTGTTTTATCAAAGGAACAATGTGAACATTGGTGCTGAGCATCAGGGTTAGATTCAACATCTCACTGTATTAAAGGAAACACATAAGACAGAAAGTGGCTCTCAGTCTTTAGCAGGAAATGGTGCTAGAGGAGGAGAAAAGGGAAGAGCGAGATAGGAGGAGAGAAAGACAAAGTACTCCTTTGGCTTCATAAAGTTTACAGTCTTCTATGCTGACATAAATTTTAAAAATGCACAATAAAACATAAGTAAGATAAAATATGTGGTGTAATAAAACATAATGGAATATTACACAATCAACAAAATATACTCTAACATAGTATCAAGCAGCATATTAAGTGAATGTGCCCATAGCATTTTGTTCTACAGGATAGCAGACATATCACATTTTACATAGGGAAAAAGTCTTTAAGGTAAGAAATTCTAAAATGAGACTCCCATGGGTGATTGTATATTGCTTCTTCTTAAATGACTGAAATTTATAAATACCATTTACATTGAATGAATTAAAATATATTAGTGTGTCATTTAGTCAAATAATTAAATGTGAGATAAATATTAAAATATTCAAACAAATTGTAATCCGCTGACATTTTGTATGTAATTTAAGTAGCTACTGATGCATCTTCCTTCCAGGTTCAGCTGGTCATACCACCCGCATGCTCTTGATCATTACCTATGTATGCAGTGGTCATGTCAGTAGCTAATTGCCCACGTTACTTTCTTCATTTTTCTTGTTAAAGAGAGAATTTTAAAATGAGCTCAATATATCAACCCTTTTAGCAGAATTATTAATAATATGAATAACCTCATTTATTATTTGGTCTTTTTCCCCTGAGCTCCTCTTTCTCTGATAAATCTGGAAAATCTCTCAGACACTAATACAAAGTATTTTGCTCTCATTTTGGTTGGATCCTATTTTTACCTAACTCCAGCACTTATCTACTTTACAATAGTTTTCTCTTTCTCAGCTATGCTCTCCTGAAATTTATCAGTCGGCATAATTTGTTTTTGAAAAATTGAAACCTTTGCCTAGAAATTGAATTAAAACTCTTTAGTAAACAATTATGACAAATACATAACTAACTATACAAAGCATAAATCTCAATAACCAAAATTCTAATTGTTTAACACAAAACTTGAATGTACTTTCCTAAAGTCAAGTTCAAGACAAAAACAAATACATGACTTTCTTCCACCATATTCTCAAAGTTTGTTTTTTTCTCTAATAGAAAAAATACTCAAGATGGGTGGTGGTGGAGCACGCCTTTAATCCCAGCACTCGGGAGGCAGAGGCAGGCGGATCTCTGGGAGTTCGAGGCCAGCCTGGTCTACAAGAGCTAGTTCCGGGACAGGCACCAAAGCTACAGAGAAACCATGTCTCAAAAAACCAAAAAAAAAAAAAAAAAAAAAAAAAAAAAAAAAAAAAAGAAGAAGAAGAAGAAGAAAAAAACTCAAAAGTTTTGAGTCATTATATAAGATAACTGAATAAAAAAAGTACAGGAGTTTTGCCAGGTAATAAATTGCTGATTTTATTCTTGATCCACAAAATAGATTAATAGTGGCTTATCTTTCAAAGTTTGTGTGCTAGTAAATTGTGAACCTGATTTTCTGTTCATTGGATTTTAACTGCTACCTAATAGGTCAGACAAACCCAAACAAGTTTATTATGTTATCCAATAACCCTTTGGTAGAAAAATTGTGGTTCCCAAGAGGAAAGAGAGTTATGGATTTTTAATCACACTTCTGTTTAGTTACTTTTCTCTTGCTGGACTAAACGACATTACTAAAAGCAACTTGGAGGAGGAAAGGGTTTTTCTGACTTACAGATTATAGTCCATCATTAAAGGAAGCTAAGGTAAAGAGATTCAAGCAGGAACTTGAAGCACTAACTATGAAGGAACATTGCTTTACCACTGTTATAAGGCCCATGCCCACCGCCGAGAGATGGCATTGTCTGTGGTGGGCTGAGCTTTTTGATACAAATCAACAATCAAGAAAATGCTTGAAAGACATGACCGTAGTTTAACAAATGGAAGCAAGTGACGTTCCCTCGTCCTAGGTGTGTCTACGTTTTTGTGAAATTGTCAAAAATGAATACAGTTGAATAGTCAGAAACGAGAGGGTAAAATCTGACCACATACTTGAAACAGGGAGAGAGTCACATAAGTCAAAACTAAATTAAACATCTGAAAGTGGAATCTCTCCGAGAAAAATGGAGAAAACACAGTTACTGAAGTAGGAAATAACACAGATCTGGTAGTGGGGAAAGGAAAATGCTGGTTGATGAAAGCAAAACAGACCATCAGAAAAAGGATCCCAGGTGTCAGCTGGTCAGCTCCCACAGTGGTGAGGAAGCTTAGCCTGGAGAGGTTAAAAGAAGCTGTCAAATTTATGTTATGTTGATGGTGTCATAGCTGATGCTGATGGGGCAAATGTGATGTGCCGTGGCCAGAGAAGTCCATGATGACTCTCTGAGAAGCAGGTAGGACTAAAACACTTCACAGCCCTGATGAATTCGGCATGCTCAATATTCATCCAAGTGGAGACATCCTAGAGAGGGCATAAACATGCCAGTTGAGAGTTGAAAAGTCATGATGAGAGGATATACACAGAAAAGCAAAGTCAAAGATCTAGCATTGGAAAAATCTAACATTTAAAGAACAGAAAGATGAGAAAAGTAAAGTAATAAATAAATAAACAAATATCGTGTTACAAAAAGAAATGCAAGGGACTTCAACGGTGTGGCAACCTGTTATATGAATACTAATGACAAGTGCCGTGGAGAGCAAGAAAACTGAAACTTCAGAATAGAACTTGGATCTGGCAGGATGAAAAATACCCATGCCCTGGACATGGTTTCCTTGAAGTCTTGGATAAAGTCGATTTAAACAACGTTAAGGGTGAGCTAAGAAATTAAGTCAGACTATGATTAGCCCCCCAGGAGCTTTACTAGAGCGAACCTCTTACTTTCTCTCCACTCCATCATTTACATGTGACTCTCCTAGACCTCATGCCCTTAACATTCCAGTCTTTCTGCTTCCACCTTCCTGAGAAACCAGCCAGGACAGGAAAGTTACTGCCACCTCCAAGTCCCATTCTCACCTCCATGATTGCCATTCCCAAACAAGTGAGAAGCCTGGTGCATCACTCCCAAAGCTGTGCCCAGTGGGAGAGGCCCTGTCCGTCACGGAAACTCCAATCACTTATCACTCGGTTGAGCCACAATCCATTTTTCAGCAGACATGTTCATAAAATATTGGCTTTTATATTACTCTTTGAGTTGGTTGTACAATATGTGGCATGCCATAGGCATGAGCAGTAGGGATGACTAGGGACACTAGATAATGTACGGTGGATGGCTGAAGACTGTTTTTTGACATTGATCTTTGCCTGCAGTTGTAATATGTGTCTGTGTTAAAGGACTTCTGAGTCAGATGGGCCTTATACCTTTGATGACTTAAGAGCGCTGAGCTCTGATAGTCAGTTCTGGGTGTAGGGTCACTTGGTGTCCAAACTGAGATGACCACACTTTACTGAATTCCAAAATTATTCCAGCTAGTATTTTTTTCCAATAGTATATAATTTTCATACTAGTGATATAATGCTTTAAGAATCAAGGGCTCTGTATCATCATTATCCTCCTGGGGCTTGCCATAAATTCCACATGGCTTCTCTTCCAATCACAGATATATCTAAAATCAGAGTCTTTAATCCTCATCTCAGAGGCTGCTTCCTGAAGAGCCAAGTGCAAAGGGCCTCTCATAGCTTTCATCTTTAAACGAATTTTATCGCAATAGATACATTACAATAAAACCATTATTTCTTTTACATGATAAAGAAGAGACAAAAAGTTGAAACAACTTATAAAATCAAATATAAAAGATTATAACACAACCTCTCCATAATAACGTTAAACTGCCATTCATTTTCAGGAAATTTTATATACTAGTCTTTCATTGATATTTTGAGAGTAGAAGTAGATAAGTCAATCTGATGAATGACAATGGTGAAAGTAATAATTTGTTATGCTAAACTCAGTTTAGGATCACATATTCAATTCTAATATATTTTATCACATGAATTACCGATAACCTAAAATATGATTACATGTAAAGTTAGGGTTGAATTCCTCTTTACATTCTCTAAATATTCAAATCTAGACTCTTTTTCCTCCAGTTTCGACTGGCAGAGTATTTCAGAGCCAGGCCTTTTACTGATGACATGCTTCCTATCTTTTCCAGATAGAAAACTACCAATCTTTAATTACATCTCAAGTCAATTTATTTAACATAATACTATTTTGCTATAAAGTTCATGTGACACAAAAGAAATATTTACAGAAAAGGGGGACAGGCATTGAAAGCTTAATTATGCTATCCTTACCTTATTTTATAATTCCAAAGCTCAATTTAAGGCATAAAATTGCTAAAACAAAGTCGTATGAGCCTGACCTGCAAAGCTAAACCCAAGAAATGTCAATTCAAGAAAGGTCCATGTCTGGTCATTAAGACATCCCTGACAATCAAGGTTATAATAACACCTTGAACTCATAGATTGGATCAACAAGTGTCTTTTAACTGTACTGCAGAACAAGGTGAGAGTTCAGGAATCATGATCACCCTCATACCTCACCCTTGCTCAATGCCAGAATCTATCAAAAAGCCAACTGCTTTTGCCCTTTTTGCCTCCTAGACTCTTGATAAACAGTCCCTATGGAAGAAATCAGGCAGATGGGAGATTGCATGTCATTGTCCTAAGCTTGTCCCAGTATTTGAAAATGTAAATTTCTGCACAACTATAATGTACTGGTCATAAAATTCAACCCTCATTCTCATACCTCTAAGCTAGATGACTTGGTTCAAGTGATGAAATTTTTGGTGAGGGAAGTGAAGGATATTCAAAACTTTATACATAAAGAATAGCCTATTTAGAATTTTGTTTTGGAAACTAGAGTTTCCTAATACTCAATTTAAAAAGTTATACATCCAAAATTCCAATCATCCCCATCCAATTATGCCAATGTGGTACTCTAAATATTATAATATTATTGTATATGTTTTAGTAAATGCTTTTAAAGTAAAATCCAGTCTCATTTAAATGCATATATTTTCATGCCCTATATGTTGCATTTATAAATGTTAATGTTCTTTTTATAATTTTATTTAGCTTTAAATATTGCCTTTACATGTTGAATTTGGATATATCCATGCCCTCAACTCCTGCTGGATCTACTCTCCCCTACCCATACACCCAACTGTATTTTCTCCTTTAAGAAGCAAAGCAGCAACAACAAAAGCTACCGTCCGGTTTCTGGACCTCATCGAGCGTAGGGCCTGGCCTGGAGAGTGGTTGGCCTACCAGGCATCACATTCTTAAGGAAAACATCGCTCTCCCTCTCCCAGAAGCTCTCAGATGCCAAAGCTTCTTAACTGGGGATGGGACTTGGTGGTCATCATCCCCTTACTATGCTGGTATTTTGTTTAGCTTGAGCTAAACAGGTCTGTGTATACATCGCACCTGTGTGAGTTCATGTGCTCAGCTATCCTGCTGGGGCAGGAAAACACCGTTTCCTTGCTTCTTAAAATCTTTCCATCTCCTTCTTCCAGGATGAGTTCTGAGCCTTGGCCTGAGGGATGTGATATACATGTCCCATCTAGAAACATTTAAAATGTCAAATTTCAGTTCTCTCACATAAAACCATATGCCTTGCTTTATAATCTACTTTTTTTGCCTTATGAAATCAGGTCACCTGGTATAGCCTGCTTTTCTTAGCTCAGCGTCACAGGATTGTTTTTTAGAAAGTACATGAAACAGTTAAAACAGAACAAGTAAGCCCTGTAAACAGACTGATGTATCTTGTTAATTTTCTCTGAAGTCATAAAAGATGAAGATATGCTGATTCGGTTAGGTCTCACTACAGTGTATTTGGAGTTGACTCTATCTGTAGCTTCACAAAACTTATAATAACAAGACAGACAAGACATAGATGCCAAGTATTTCATACCTGTCATTTCAGAGAAGAACAAAAGAAGAACACAACTTTTACAGGGTTGTTCCTTTTCCCTTTGTCAATGGAAGAGCAAAGTCTAGAATCCAGGTTCCCTGTCTCTCCAGGCACAGCTCTTTCTACTCTATGATACTGTCCCTTAGTATCTGAAAAACAGTGCTTTCATTTGTACAAACAAAATCCAGCTATTTGAAAGATATACAAATGAAGAATTCACGAGCTCATTTAAAATGATTGAAAAATAATGTTATGAGCCACACGATCACACTTATTGTCATTTCCTTATATGCCCTGAGCACTTGAAAGAGTTTCTCATATTGTCTGTGTGCTAAGCTAAGGCCCTACCAAGTAAAGAATAAATGCAAAGTCCTTTGTTGGAGTGGGAGAGAAGGGGCTTGTTTGAAAAAAGAATTCTATTTAATTAATATTCAACCTTTCCTAATATTTCTGTGAGTCTCTTTTCTGTAGTTATAGATAGGGTTAATTGATATCCTGAGGCATCCTGGACTTCTCTGGGAAAAAATCAGAGAATAAAAGGAATTGAAGAAATACTTTTATATGAGACATTAGGCACTATGAAAAATAATAGAAGGAATTAAACCAAATAAGAGAATAATTGTCAATTTTACCAAATATTTCCAGTCACCCTGCTTCAAAGAAAAAGCATGCATATATATGTGCAATATATTCCAATTGAATTGAAATAAGCAAATAAAGAGTGCGACTTGATATATTGTGATAAGATGAAGAATTTAAAACACTGTAGCAGATACATCAGGGAGAAGACAGCAACAGAAGAAAAAATAGGATAACTAATAAATGAGAGAAAGCAAAGAATTAATTATTACACTAAGAAGGCTGATATATTGAGCTCATTTTAAAAATGTCTTTTTAAAAGAATGAAGAAGAAAAATTTAAATAAGGAAGAACTAATGAAAGACAATGTAAATTGCTAATAAAAAATGTTGAGAAAGAAAATGTGGAATCCATTTTAAACTACAGACAGTGACTTGAGCATCTTAAGCATGAGACTCCAATAAAGAAATACTGTGGCCAACATACAATCAGTTATATGAACACTGCCTTGGATTTAATATATTTAATTATCTAAAAATTTAAATACATGTAAGTCATGCTTTGAAATATGGATTACTCAAGAAGGTTTTTGATGTAGGTGCAGAATCACAGTACGCTGCTTTTTCTATTGTTCTCTTTCCTCTTCCTCTTGAGTGTCTATCTGTTCAAATTTCAAGAGATTTCTCACATAACATGGAACAAGACTAGTACTCACCAATGTGGTCACTCTTGTCCTTTAACAATATATCCAGAGAGATCAGAAAACATGGAAAGCTCGCTACCTAACAACTGAAACTGATTAATAAGCTACTGTCGGGTCCAGTGAGAAATGGCCATCAAGACTGCGAAGCATAAGTGCTGTATAAAATGAAGCCCATTTATTTAAATGGTAGGGAGAGGCTTAGTACTTCTGTATTGTCTCATCATTGATTTCCATGTCATATGAATCCCCAAACTCCCCCCACCTACTTAATTCTTCATAAGAGAAAACTGCTAAACACCATTCTATACTCTCCATTCTTGTTTTTCTTTTTAAATTGTGTGTGTGTGCGCACATGTGTGCATACGAGCATGTGTACACAGTACATACTGATTAACCTCATAGTCTACTTTATCTCTCAACCACCCCTGCAAATTACTCCTCCTCCCTACAGGTCTCTTTACAATGTTCCTTTCTTTTTGTTCTGTCTTGAGAAATACTGAGTTTTACTAGGACCATTTGTGTGACTGTAAGTACAGAACCATCTTGTGGCTCCTTGTTGATTCACCAGTGGGCCCAGTTAATGACTCCCTGTCCCTCAGAATCCTCAATGGCCAACAACTTAGCAGGGACTGGGGACATGCAAACCTCTCCTCCATACGTGATTAGCTGTTGGCAGGTCCAGTCTTTTGCAGGACCCATGTAGGCAACTATCACTGTTTTTAGACTGTGATTTCAATGACTGTCATGACCAAAGATAGCATTTTGGAGTCCTTCTCAACTCCAGGCTTTTACATTCTTTCCACCTGTTTTCCCACGATGTTCCTGGAGTCTTAGAAAGAAAGAAAATAAAGTCCTATTTAGAGGTAAACATTTAACAGTCCCTTATTTTCTGCACCTGTAGCAGCCAGAGTCTCTGCATTCAACACTGTTCATTATAAAGAGAAGTTACTTCTTTAAGTCTACCTTACTCTGTTCTTCTATGTGTATTAAGAAACAAGTCTTGGAGATCACAACACAAGCATAGATAGGGAGTATTTTGCTGTTCCTACTTATTGTTAGGGTCCTGGAGAAGTCCGACAAAAGACCACCATCCAAGTATGCAATCAGCAAGAACATTTATTACCAGTAGACTGGGGCTGTGAGTCCCACACAAAGGTAAAATGGCAATGACCCTGAGTGGAACATACAAGCTCATTTTAAAGATAGCCAAAAGGCAGTTCAGAAACAGGTTGTTTGGCTTAACAAGTGGCAGTGATATTAAAATACATTTCTGATTGGCTAGAGCTAGCAGAGACAGGCTAAGGTTACTGTTTTTCCATTTTGGGGCAATTCCCAGGACCTGTTCTTATTTGGCCATTACCTTGAGATAATGTAGGGGCTACCTCTGGCCTGGTACATGCTATCTCCCTTGTCTCTGTGTAGATGTGCTCTCTCTCATTGTCTTTTAGTAGACTTATTCAGGCTCAGTTGCAAAATAGGGAAAGTTCAGACCTT
Source organism: Chionomys nivalis (assembly GCF_950005125.1). Classification (NCBI taxonomy): domain Eukaryota; kingdom Metazoa; phylum Chordata; class Mammalia; order Rodentia; family Cricetidae; genus Chionomys; species Chionomys nivalis. The sequence continues at coordinate 185,893,866 of NC_080086.1, read as the reverse complement.
TTGCTTATAACACAAAACCACAGATTTTTTTCAATTACTATGTTTTACAGATCTGTGATGTAGGATTCCCCTCTGTATGCTATGAATACCATTGGTGAATAAAGAAAATGTCTTAGCCTGTTGATAGGGCAGAACCTACGTAGGTGGGGAAAACTAAACTGAATGCTGGGAGAAAGGAACAGGGAGTCAGAGAGAAGCCATGTAGCCCCACTGGAAAAAGATGCCAGAACTTTACCCAGTAAGCCACAGCCACATGGTGATACACAGATTAATGGAGATGGGTTAAGTTAAGATGTAAGAGTTAGCCAATAAGAAGTTAGAGCTAATGGGCCAAGCAGTGATTTAATTAATACAGTTTCTGTGTAGTTATTTTGAGTCTGAGCTGGCTGCTGAGTAGCCAGAATGATTACCTTACAACAGATCTGTTTGAAGGTAGAGAGGCTTCATCTGGTGATGACATTCTTGCTGTTTGAATCTACAAGAGGACCAGAGCATCATGCAGAAAGTGTAATCATATTCATGGGAGAGGGGAGAAGGAGAATGGAAGGGAAGAGAGGGGAGCAGAGAAAAATATATAACTCAATAAAAACAATCTTTAAAGAAGAAGTGTGAACATTAAAGACCTATCCTTTTTAGAATCGTAAAACTGATTTTTAAAGCAGATACACCTTCAGGACAACTATCACCAGAAGAATAAGCATTCCATGTTCTTATTCATATATGGACTCTAGCATCAACTCTTTAACTATGTGTGCTAAACCTGGATTAACCATTGAAGCCAAAAAGTTAGGAAGGGGACAATTTGGGAAGGAGCAAAGTAAGGGATTACTAGAACACTGGCCAAAAGAAACTGGAGTGGGATGATACCTTTCTACCTTGCCAGTGGCTTAGACAAACCTCTGAAATCAAGAGCAAAAATATGCATTTTCTCTTTTGTCAGTTAATGGTCTAGAGTATTTTGTTATGAACATTAAATACCACTGCCATATCCCAGATCTTGGTATCCACTCACACAAATTATTAGTTTGAATAGAAAATAGAAGTAGACTTTACATTATGATCTCTTGCAGGAACAGAATTAAAATGAACAATCATGATACAGGGGGAAAATTTAAAACCATTCCTAGGAATTACATGACCCTCCCCTAATGCCAAGAGCAAAGCAATTACAAGGGTAACAATTAAAAATTCCTTGCCTGCAGATGGAACAAGTATCTTCTAATGAACTCTGCAAAGCAGATGGGAGAGCTTGGTCATTGTCTATTCAAGCACCTTTGTCCTGCCTCTGCTGGATAGTAAAGACAATGACTTGGTACCACCAGATTTAGTTTCAGCTCGTAAACCATGTTCAGAGACCTGGATGACAGATGCCTCACTAAATATGAGAAAATGACACTGTCTTAATTATTATTATATACTTAAAATTGGGTAATCAGAGAAAATGCCTCATTGATAAAAATACCAAGCCACACGGTTAACACAGACAAGAATTATGGGCTAATATAAGTTATAAGAATTAATAAAAAGCCTGAGCTAATAGGCCAACCAGTTTATAATTAATGTAGACCTCTGTGTGTTTATTTGGAACTAAACAACTGTGGGACCTAGTGGGACAGAAACCTCTATCAACAAATGGCGCCAATGTGGATAGCTGCATTCACATAAAACCTGAGAAAGCTAAAGAGTAATTCTAGTCACAAAAGAATAGTTGATAGTGGCACTTTCTTGGGTGGGATCTCTTTGCTAGAGGCAAGAGAATCTCATTTAAAAGAGGTTTCCTGACTGAGCTTTAGCTGTGAAACCATACAGCTCTTTTAAGAGGCCCTGCCACAAAAAACTTAAACGGTGTTTGTGAATTCCAGACAGCATGCTTCTTGGTGGTGTCAGGGACTTTGAAACTCTATAGAATTGTGTCAATAAACATGGCTCAGGCCAGTACCTCCACCATGAAGCTACACTCTCAGAAAGCTAAGGAGTAAGATGGATCCAGCCCTTAAAGCCTTGGCTTTAATCTTAGTAATATTGCTTAGCAAATTAAAGACTCATGTGGTCAGAAAAAATTGATATACAATAAAGATATGTTCAAAGACAAAGAAAAACTCTAAATGGTTTCCAGTGTGTTTAAAAATATATGTAGGTTTGTGAGAGAAAAAAAAAGGATAAATTCCTTAAAATAAAAAAGAAATAGAGTAGTCAGGTATGGTGGCACAGACCTTTAATCCCAACACTTGGGAGGCAGTGACAGACAGATCTCTGTGAGTTCAAGAACAGCCTAGTCTACAGAGTGAGTGTCAGAATAGCCAAAGATCCCCAGAGAAACCTGGCCTCAAAAAAATAAAACTTAAAAATGAAAAGAACATAATAGAGTTTAAAATAAATCCACGTAAAGATGGAAGATACACAGAGAGTCTGGATAGTGTATATTATTGTGCTGTCTTTGAATTGTCTTTGAATTGACTGAGGAAGGAGAAACAGCTGCCAAAAGACATTTGATTATAAATGCTGCTGGATTAATCCAAGTTAGATATTTTGAAATTGCCTTGACTTCAAATTGAAGTCAAAAGATATGTTACTTTGGAGAAGAGGTTTTGCTTTTCTTTCCACAGGAAATGAAAGGCTGTCAATTAATTCTGGGTTAAGAAAAATTAGGTTTGATCAAAGAAGACCACCTGAGAAGGAGCGGATGTCTTAGTTCTATATCCAGAACAGATTTAAGCCTGATGCCTGAGATGACCAAGACTCACAGGATACTCCAGTCAGGACTTTATCATAATTCTCAATTTACTTTAGGTGCCCATAAGATTATAAGCACCTCCAATCAGCAGGAAGTAGCTTGGAAAACTATGCCCACATTCCCAAAAAAAATAGATTATGGATATTTATCGTTGTTATGAGTGTTGGTTAAAAGCTGTTAAGGATAATGGTCTGGAAAAAAGCTAAACAAAGGAGACTGGAAGCCAGGCGGTGGTGACGCACGCCTTTAATCCCAGCACTCGGGAGGCAGAAGCAGGTGGATCTCTGTGAGTTCGAGGCCAGCCTGGTCTACAAGAGCTAGTTCCAGGACAGGAACCAAAAGCTATGGAGAAACCCTGTCTCGAAAAATCCAAAAAAAAAAAAAAAAAAAAAAAGGAGACTGGAGAAAAAAATAGAGGATGAGTTTGGAAGGGAGGGACAGAGGCAGGGAGAAACAGGAGGAGGGAGAGAGAGAGACTTCAGGAAAAGAAAACTAGAGCAAGATCTTTTAGAATGAGTACTGTTCAATGTACTATCATCAGAAATATGTAGGGTCACTGATAAAATGCATATTCCTGGGAAATACCTCAGAAGAAGGGCAGCAGAATTCCTGAGAGGGTTGATAGTACAATGCGTGTGATTCTAACATTGCATGAAGACTGGAGACCACTGCCTGAGAGGAATAGTTGACACCAATAAAACTTGGATAAAGTTAGCTTTGAGAGATACGATCACACTATAAACCTCATTCATTCCTTTGAATGTAGGAGAATCATACAAGAGAAAAATAGCAGTAATTTCCCAATTCTATTGGTGCACAAGATCTACTGTGAGCTGAAAGTTTGTGTCTCCTCTAAAATTCATGTTCAACTTAGTTACTGACTCAATAGTATGAAAAAGTTGTGGCTTTTCAGAGGGATTCAGTCATAAGGACTCCTTCCTAGTACACAGAAAAATGTCTTTAACATGGCACAGACCAGAGAGCTACAAGACCTGTTTGTCCTCATTCTTTCTACTCTTTAAAGAAATAGTGTCTCTTCCTGTAGAGGATACAATATTTAAGTCACCAAATTCTCCAGAGTCTTCTATATTTCCAATAGCTTAGAAAAAATCCTCAAAACTCTGAATCAAGACAACAAGGAGATATTTATTGCTCATCTATGACAAACTCTCAGGTACTTTGCTGTGCTGTGCAAACAAAGCTGAACAAGGCAGTAGAACAGTCTATAAGGTATAATGGTTGTCTATGTTTGCAGGGGGAACGACTGACCAAAACTTTAGACATAAAATAACAAAGATGATTTCTGCATGAAGTGCATTTTCTTTTCTACACAAAAACCTCTACATGAAAAAAAAATCAAATATCAATAATGAATTAATGGATTAAAGGCTGAAGTAACTATTCCAAAATGCCTCTTGAATTTTCTTCCAACTGTATCAAATAAATTTTCAATGAAGTGGCAACTTCAGCATCCATTAAGACTGTCCATTTATTTCAACCACATTTTCTTTTCTTAAAAAGAGACACGAGGAAGGTCTTATGTCAGAGACCGAAACTCTAACAATTTTCAGGGCAGCTGTTTTCTCTAAGTGGACCTCACACTAAGTGAATGACACGTCCCAAAGAGCTCTCATAACTGCGAATCTTTGCTTTGTGCAGTTCAGCATGCTTCCAGAAATGGTCACTGGATTTTATAGGAAATGAAGGATGCAATGCCTCGGAAAAGAACATCCACAATCTGACCATCTTGTCATTCCATCCCTGGAACCTCAGGGGTAGAGCCTTCCTACCAGTTTCATCGAGGCCATATCAGTCTTTTCTTCCATTCTTCAATCTCCCATTGTCAGACAGTGTTGGTAATTGGTTTTTAATTGGTTCATTTACCCGAATGATTTATACTGCCTCAGGTAGGCATGATTTAATGACACCCATTACAGTGCTTCAGATTATTTCACAAATAGATATGCTGTTGTCCTTCAAGAGTGAAGATCCATTCATATGAGTGCTATCATTCATATTTCTCAGATGTGGAAAAGTCAGATGCATGTCTAATAATGATAAAAAAAACAGTTTATCAAGTGCAAACTATATGTCAGACATTTTCCCAAGCACTGTATTTGCATTATCTTATTTAATAGGAAACAGAATAGAACAGAAACAGACAGAAACAATCATTGTTCATAGAAATGCATATGTTTAAGTTAGAGATTATTTCAACTTTTTTTCCCAAAGTTTCCCAGAGAATCTATTTCTTTGCTCCAAATTAATGCACACTGGTATCACTGTGCTGGGGGAACCTCTGGACAGGTCTGTAAAGAGTCTTAGAATTAATTTTGAACCTGACAAATAGTTGTGAGATCTAAAATCCTGTTCCTGAACTTTCAGGCTTCAGGCACAGCTTCTAAAAAAACTTCTGTGGACCCCGAGTGATATGGCTCACTGTTTCTTCCGAATTCTCATTTTGATTGAATAGCTACTTGGGGTGCTGTCAGATCTTCTATAGTATAAACTACACTTGCATTTCAATGTTTTCTGAAAAGCTAATTTCTGCCTTAACTGTTTAGGAACTTTCTACTCATGCTTCTGTTACTTGGGAGTTACGTACTGTCACACAAAGATCTCATGAGTGAAGGAGATGTTCTCAGGAACTACACTGGCTACACAGCTCAAGGTGAAGCAATAAGCAGCCACGTCATGAATATAAACAGGAGCAAACTTAAGAAATGCTCTCACAATTAAAGGAACTAATCGTAACATTAATATGTTGTTTCTTCTAAGCAATTGATCTAATATCATAAAATAATTTAATTTTTTTCTTAGAATTTGCCCATGTGCACAACTGAGTGAGTGAAGTAAGAAGCACAATTGATACCTGGCAGTATATCGGCTCCAGTGCTGTTTATATGGAATAATGAATCCAAAGGGCTGACCCTGATCAAGTTGGGCTAAATTTAAAGATGAACATTTAGAAGTGAGGATTCAGCCATGTCAAAAATTTGCTCAAGTATTAACACAAACAGAAATAATATGAGACATCTTGTTTTAGCAAGACCAAACCTTAAACCAGACAAAACATTTGCACGATATCTTACTTGGAGTCATTTTTTTTTTAGTATTTATTTTGTATTTACGGTGTTAGACATTTTTCAAAAGTCAGGGATGATAGATAGATAGATAGATAGATAGATAGATAGATAGATAGATAGATAGATAGATGATAGATTCATTCTACAGATTTTTTTTTTCATTTTTAAAATTTCTCAGAATGTCCCAGGCTTAGGACAATGTAATTCAATACTGAAGTTTCAGCCCTGTGGATTGGTGAAGGCATGTCTAATGTGAGCAGAACCATCTCTCCACATAGTATCTTCATTTCTCTCAGAAATCCAGTTGTAAATAAGTATAACCAGAGGAAAATTGAGTAGGACAGCAGATTTTTGTCACATAAGAGAGAGAAAAACAACATATTAAAGGTGTCTTTTAAATTTTTTTATACAGATGTGCATGATGAGAACAGATTTAGCCATCTAGCCAAAGGCATGTATACATGCTTCCCTTTCTTAATCTAGCACAATGATTTCCAACATAATAGTTGGAATAATGACATATAGTTACCAGCCACTTCAAATGTACCTTGCCCAAATGGAGATACAGCCTAGAAAATGAGATATATTATTAAGAATGTAGTCATGATCATATTGAAACCACAGAATTTTAGCTATAAGGTTGAAAAAATCTACATTAGTATTGCTTCTTTTACTTTTAAAAATGATGATTACCTAAAATAATAGAACATATTTTGCTCAAAATATGTTTCTACCAAATAGTGATTATCTAGATTCAGTCCACACTGTCTGTAACAATTATTTTTGTCACTGATTTATTGCTTTGGTATAACTATTATTTTCTAAATGAAAAGAAATAATACAGTGGCTTGAGGTCACCCAGTCCTGGAATGGTCAGAGTTCCTCTTCGCTCTCTGAACAAAACCTCTCTTGTGCCATTGTTAATTGCTTCAGTCAGGAGTAAGATCATCACCACAGTTAAAGTCAAATTTCAAGCAAGCTTTAATTAAATACTGGCCAGATTGATGGACTCTCTGGCCACATCCAGCTTTGGTTTCTCAGAAAATGACTCCAAGCCATGTTTGAGAGGGGCTTAGGAAGGCAAAACCCATAATTCACCACATTTCCCATGAGGTCCAATCAGGGATGAGAATACATCCTGATATACTTTCTGCCTGCCTACCTCCTACCTACAGCCAATCAGGGGCAAGCGTGCATCCTGACGTATTTCCTACACATGTTTAATCAAGCACACCAGGAGCAGATAGATGGGTCAAACAAATTTGTTTAAGGGAGTAAAAATATGTGGCTTGTTATTGCCACATCTGTTATGGAACTGTCTGTCCTTAGGCAGGGGGCTTTCATATCAAAGGCAATTTTGTTTCAGGGGTTGTTTAGGCACAGTAATTAAGACTTAAATCATAACTTTGGCTCTCACACCATATCTGTCTATGACCACTTTTTCAACCCCTACCCTATCATGCCAAATACTTTAGACATTGGAAAGATATTCTCCATAAGAGTCTAACACTATCAGGTCTCAGATCTAAGTCTCCACCCTTCACAATTGATTTTAGTTAATTCATTCAATAATCACATGAAGTAGATTCTATGAACTTTATTTTATAAATAGAGAAAGCAAGGTATAGAGAAACTAATAAACTATGTAAAGTCATAAAATCACTGAAAAACAGAAAAAAAAGAGATAGTTGATCTATAAGTGGATTGGTTTTATATATATATATACATTTCATTATCAGTTATAATATATATTTATATATATATATTATAACTGATAATGAAATGTGCTCAAATCCTTGTCAAACTTTGTTGGGAATACCAAGGTCTTTGAACTAGTGTTGTAAACTTCCATCCTATCTCCTTCTTCTTTCTCTGCCTAGCTCTCCCCCCTCCTTTTCTTTGGCCAGTTCCCCATTTTTTCCTTCCACCTCACCTCAGTTTATGGGCTCTTTAATTAACAGACACAACTAGGAACTCAACTTTTCTAAGAAAATTTAAAATCTATACATTATTATAAATCTTCTTTGAGTATGCTTGACCTGAGCTAAAGAATGTGTTTCTTCCCACATATGTCCTGAGACTCATCTTTTTACCTACAAATGAGAGGAAAGGGGAGAAGAAAATTAAGGACTTTAAACAAAGCCCCTCTGAGAGATAGAACCCATATGTTGTTATCCTTATAAAGTAAGAAGTGGGAGTTTCAACATTTATAAGGTCACTCAGTCACCAGGGGTCAGGATATGGGTTCCACTAAGACAGGGTTTATAGCCTATAGAATTCACTACTCCTTCTTATCCAAACACAACACCCAAGGCTCTCAGTGGGGCCTTGCAGCTACAAAAACGATCATGTGTTTCATAGAAATGACTGCAGCTTTGTTACACCTGTTTTATTCACTTTGTTGAGCAAATGGCTTCTTTAAAAATATGAAATTTAAAAAAAAAATGAAAGGCCGCATAGGTTAGAAAACAAAACAACCTTCCCTGATCCCTATTTTTTGTGAATAAGCAGACAAAGAGGAGGAGGAGGCCTGGAAGTGCTTTTTTTTTTTTTTTTTACTTCCCTCTTTGTTTTCTTCTCTCTTTCTTTCTTCCCTCTTTCTTTCTTTCTTTCTTTCTTTCTTTCTTGTCATCTAACTAAGGAAATAAATGCTTTCTAGACATGGAAAGACATAAAATGGATGCTATTAGAAAAGAAATTATTAGTAGATCAAAAACAGTTAAAAGAGATGAGCATGGTCAGAACTTGACTGGAGAGCAAACTGATCAGCCAATGAAACACTTTTGAGTTAATAATGAATGTCTCATCTCAACTTAAAACAAATCTGTCTGCTCTATTGGAAACATATAATATCAAAGGAGAGGAGAGCTGTCCCATAAAGGCATGGTAGCATTTGAACATCAATTTGACAGGTAGTGTAATTTTCTTACTAAGGACCGTGAATATCATATTGAAGCCTACTACAGAAATACTACTGCAACTCACCAACATAAGTCATCTGAACAGAAAAAGTTTCAGCACAAGTCAGAGGAGATATAGGAAGAAAGGCTGAGGCTGATGAATTTCACTTATGACCAAAAAACCATGACCTTGACTTATTTCCCTTTAATACTAATCTATTATCTCTAAACCAGGGACAAGTGAAACTGAAATCAGTCAGAAGGCAGAGTTATTTCTGCTCCAGATTTACTCTAAGTAGTGCTATGTCATCTGAATTCATTTGTATGCAAGTGACAAGAGCCAGGGAGTGTTCAGTTCTGATCTGCTCTTTTTCTACTATTTTAAGATGATAGCATTTTGAATCTCTGAGCTTCCAGCATATAGACTTGCCATGCATGTAGACGATGAGAAAAACATTTTATGAATCTCCTTCCACTATTATGTTTAATAAATTCAGAATGTAGCTTTTTATTATCCATATAGGACAAAGTATTGAGGAGTCTCAAGCTCATATTTCAGCTGTACTAAAATATGTTTCTCTCTAGGCATCCAAAAGTGTGTCAGTATGTGGGGAGTAAGGAAACCTTTAATCTAGGCATGACTTGCCATTGCAATGTATTTTACCACAATAGTAGAAATTACAGTATTATCTCAAATCCTTTGAGGTCTCCAAATTCTGGTTTTATTAGTTCCCCCACCTCCTACTCCTCCACCCTGACCCCCAGGAAATTAGCCAAATTTCTCCTTCAATGACCTCTGAGTGGCCAGCACATACTAGGCAAAGTTTACTCTTGTAGGGAAAATATGACAGTCTATTGCCTGGAAACTTAAGCCATAGCTGGCTTGCACTTACATTTAGGTAGACTCTGTCAAGGAAAATCATTGAAAGCTCAAGCCATGCAGTGGAATGCTGGCTGTTAGTAAAGAACTGTGCTTTACTTTTGAATCAGTAATAGTTTTAAGTTAGATATTGTGCTAGAAAATTCAATGACATGTCTACGTGAGACTAATATGTTCATGGCACTAATTTGCTTAGTCCATGTACCTGAATTCTTTTAGCTATCCAGTCCCACACATTCCCATACTTCTCAAGTAACCTACTGACCAACATCACTAAGTATGTGTGCATTTGTATGATTGCTTGTGTGCACATGTGTGTGAAGATGTGTCCACACGCATGTGAAGACCAGAGAAGAAGCTCAGAGTATCATTCCTCTGGTGCTGTACATCTTGTTTTGTTTTGTTTCCAGCCACGCTATCTCGCTGACCTGGAACTTATCAAATGGGCTAGGGCGGCTGCTCATGGAGCCCAGATGTCCACCTATCTCTGTTTCCAGTGCTGAGGTTAAGATGAAACATCGCCACTCCTAACTGTTTTAGAATCAAAATCAGGTCCTCACACTTGCATGACAAGCACTTGATCCACTGACCCATCTCAGCTGCCAGCTCAATAGTTTTAGTGACCTGACAAATTCTAGTCGTTTCCTTTGACCTAATCAATCTAGATCAATGAAAATCCTGCGAAGTTAGTCCAATACCCGTAAGATACAGGTTTACTACGGTGTCTGTGCATGCTACTACCATGGCAAATATTGCTTTAGGAGACAAATTATGAGAATTGCTATTCCTCTCATGTTTTAACTCCCACCTTCACTGTACAGCCGTGTTCTGCTGGTTTGAGAGAAACCCCAATGTACTTGCTGGAAAGCCTACTCCTGAGAATATTCAGATCTGCCTTTTCTCACACTCCCATCTTTATGAAGAAAGAAAGTCCCAGGTATGAATTGCTCTTCTTACCATCCTAGCATAGTCTTTGACGTCACTTTCCTTGAAGCTCTGGAAAACTTAGGGAACCCTTTGAAGAAATTTTCTAATTTTCATTGAACTATTAAATCTGCTTTGAGGTTTTTCCTACATGACAATTTCTGTATTTATTAAATAATATTATACAAATAAGCACAGACAAGGAAAACAAATGCATTTTGTTTTGCTTCTACCTCCTGCATCCATTTTAGAGGATGTGGAGATGTGATCCCATCTACCCTACAGTTGCTAGACATTTCTTCCTAAAAGATTCATCTGGCTTAATCTGCCACTTCTGAGATTTTTGAAATATTGGTATTCCATGGGATTAAATGTATGGTGAATTTCTAACTCATATGCTTCTAAGATTAGCTCAGCCACCCCCTCTCCCCAAGGAGCCTGAAGACTCACATTTCCATATCTACATATCAAATGTCCTTTCCTCTTTAAGGGATGAGATGAAAAGTGTTGCACATGCCAAGTGTGAGCAGCTGCTGGCAAACCTGCCTGGCAGTGAGATAGAGGCAGTTACAGTTCATCTCACCAAAACTTACCTCCACCGATTTGACTCGATTACTCTTTCCAGTTCTCACAATAACCATGTGTTAGGAATCGCTAAGAAAAACAGGAAATTGAGAAGCCGTAAAAGTATTATGTAAACTTTGTAAATAGTAGAACTATAGTGTCATCCTCTAAGGTCCATGCTTCACGTAGTACATACACCTTGCAGAGTCTCTAGGGACTTAGTGACTGTGAATTAGTGAATGATTCCTTAAATAAACTCGGTATTAGGTATATGTTTGCCAAAGATCACACAACCATCTACTTGACTATTATATACTATAAGACGCCTCAAACATTTGAGCTTTTTTAGCCTTAATTTATTACATCTAATTTAATTCATATTTCTTTAGTAACCCATATTAAAAAAAAACAATATGTTAGAAAATATTTGCAAAAATAACTTTGCCTGTTTATTCAAAAACATCGTATTTCTCTTTGTTTTCAATAGCATGCAATTTCATATGCTTGCGTTTTAAGATACCATGACACACCAATTTTAAATTAATGCCAACTACCCCAGATTCTGTCTGTTATTCTGTGTCTCTGTCCTAAGGTCATAAGAAATAAGCTTATGTTAGTTTTTAATTATTTTATTATACATCAGGTCATTAAGAAACCCAATCCATTATTTGTCGGAATTATTTTTAAAAAGAAAACTCAACTAGGTTACTAAATAGCATCAAATATGTTTGGCAATATTTTCTTATTTCACACAGTTGCAAACATTTCCTCTTTAGCTACACTATGAAATGCTAATCTCAATGCCATTAATTGGTAATACATATTCATTGAAATTAGTGACTTAAGGACCTATCTAGCTTCACATTTTTGTTGCCCTTTGGGACATATATTCCAAACCTAAAATTACATCTAGCTACAGATAGTGAGAATAAAACCAGACATGACACCGGCAAGTTAATACAATACTTTTATGACAGAGACAAAGAGGACCAGAGAGCTTTTGCATCCTTTGTCCCAAGCAATCATGGCTATAAAATATCCAAGGAATAAGATTCAAACCCAATAGTCTTAAACCAGTAAATACATTTCCCATTAAAACTGGTGTCTGTTTACTTTGGGGAACAGAATAGCAGTGTTACGGGGAGCCCACCAGGGATGACACTCAGTGTATAACTGAAAGTTGTTTTCTTTTTTCTTTTTTTTTTCCCCCAAAGGGCTAAGACTAAACAAGAAGTTAGGGACCTAAGTGTGGCTCCAACCAGAACATGGGGATTTTAAAGGCAGAGACTGCTTTCTGGTGTCTCCCTCTGCAGCTGCAAGCCAGCTTCCCAGAGTAAGTAGTTTAGAGTAAGCAGTTTTAACAGAAGCTGAGATAGGTTGGCCAGCCTGATGGGTCCCCCTCCACAAACAGGAACTAAGACAAAAGGCTCCCTGGAGGAAGTTCAGCACACACAAGCTATGTTAACAAAGGCTAAGATAAGTTACCTAGGACATCCTGACCTTGGGTTTCTAAAATAGAGTTGCGTATTTTTCCCTGAGATGCTCCATCAAAAAGATAAGATTCTAATTGAACCTCCTGAAAGTGGCCTCAGCAAGAATACAAGATACGGGAGCCTCTGCACTCACTGTGTTGCCACCACACAATAGAACTCTCTTTGATACAGTTCACTTACTGGAGTCCTAAAAGCCTGTTTTCTTTTCTAAGTTACTTACTAGCTACTATCATAAATAGTGCCAGATATGCATCTACAAACCAATTTATTTACTCAAATGTACATAAGCAACAGTTACTTAACAACATTATTCAAAAAAAAAAAAGGAAAGAAAGAAAGAAAAAAAGACAAAACCCAGGCAATGGTGGCACGTGCTTTTAATTCCAGCACTAAGGAGGCAGAGGTAAGTGAATCTCTGTGAGTTTGAGGCCAGTCTGGCCTACAAGAGCTAGTTCCAGGACAACTAGAACTGTTACACAGAGAAACAGAGAAACCCTGTCTCAGAGAGAGAGAGAAAGAGAGAGAGAGAGAGAGAGAGAGAGAGAGAGAGAGAGAGAGAGAGAGAGAGAAGAGAGAAGAGAGAAGAAAAAAGAAAAGACAAGAAACATTTTTGATTAACAATAACTTCCCAAATGGTGATCAAATAATAGTCAGATGGATTATTTGTTTATAAGTAATTTAGCTACTGCTTGTGATGATATTTAAACTTCTGAATGAAGCCACAGTTGGTTGCTAGGTTTGGGGGTTTTTCATTTGTTTTTATTTTATTTTTTTGTTTGGTTGGTTTTAGTTTTGTTTTTAATGGACTCAACAATTTCTCAATTTGACACCGGATGGCCACTTTATGTAGGTGTCATTGATGTGGGATTCCACTCTGTATGCTGTGAATACCATTGGTTAATAAAGAAACTGTCTTGGGCCTGCACAGGGAGTAGAGGTAGACAGGGAAAACTAAACTGAATGCTGGGAGAAAGGAGGTGAAGTAAAAGAGAAGCCATGGAGCCTCTGCTGAAAACAGACACGCTAAAACTTTGCTGATAGGCCAAAACTTCGTGGTGATACACAGATTAATGAAGATGGGTGAAATCAAGATGTAAGAGTTAGCCAATAAGAAGCTAGAGTTAATGGGTCAAGCAGTGATTTAAATAATATGGTTTTTGTGTGATTATTTTGGGGCTGAGCAGCCGGCAAGCAAAAAAGGAGCCTCCTCCAACATGTCATCTTTCCGCTGGGTCTCCTGGGCCATGTTTCCCAAAATGACTGTTTTCTGTATTTCCTGTGTTCCCTTCTGGAAATAATCAAGGTGAAGAAAGGTGGTTGTGTTTGCATCCTGGGAAGTCAGACCTGGAAGAAACAGGGGAACTAGGTTAATAGCTCAAGGGAAACAGTAAACAGACAAAGAACAGACCCTTAAAGGAAGAGGGGGTGAGACAGGAGGAGAGAAGAGGGTAGGAGGATGAAGGAAAGGGAAAGTAAAAAGGAGGAGGGAAAGGGGAGTGAACCAGAAGGAACTGGAGGGGGGAGAGGAGAAACTGAGAGACTGTGAAGCATCACCAGTACAGTATGAAACAAAGACTTCACTAGAGATTCTCTGTTTTTTGTCCAACTCTTCATAGCAACCAAGAGAGCACTCTAATATTTCAATGTTGATTTAACTGTTAGCCTAGCCACACCTGTGGCTGTCACGTGAAGACGTCCAGGCAAAGCAGAGTAAGTGCAACAAAGTCTAAACACGTGATCTAGCACCCGAGGTGTCACTGCTACGAAGGGCAGAAATTATTCTCAGTGAGTACTCTCTGTGCTCTGCTGAGGTGCTTGGCTCCCCCACTTTACCTCAAATGCATGCTGGATATGTAACAAGTAGAACTGGGGTAGAAGAGAAGTGGCTGAACCACCTCTGAATATTATTTTCTTTGGTGCATCCAAATCAATCCTATATGTTTGTCTGAAACATATATGTGTGTGTATATGTATATATGTATGAATATGTGTATATATGTGTGTGTATATATACATATATATTCTTCTATTAGATATATAATTTATACTTTATCTATAATAATATATTTATCTATATAAGAAGTACTTTTTTAAAACTGGGAAATAAGTTTGAGTTTATTTTATACAGAGGAAATAGTTCTGGAGAGAGAGTGAGGGAGAGAGAAAGAGAGAAGAAGAAGAAGCACATGTCAAAAGATAAAAGATTGCTACAGAAAGATTCATTGCCTAGGTAACTTTTTTCTTCTCTCATTTTTACTTTGTGATGGGTTCTCAATGGACTGATTCATTTAAGCTATGATTTTTATTCATATTTTTAAGCTGTTGGGCCTAATATTGAAATCTCCCTTGTCACCAGTTAGACTTACTAGTTTTAATGATTTGAGTTTTAAATGAAGGTCATTATATAATATCCTGCATTGCATGCAGATTATAAAGTTCCTGCCGGCTTTGCCTTTTAATTAAATTATTCTTTCAAGTGGAATATAAGAGTAGAAAAGTCCATCTTCGTTTCACATTGAAGAGCTCTATAGCCAAACTTTTCTGCTTTATTACTAATGGATATTTAAAATATTGGCCTTAAATAAATGTTGATTGTGTCTAAAAGGATTATTTGTTTAATACATCTTTTTATCTACCCACCCAATTCAATTCCCCGTGGGCGCCAGACGATGGATTTTAACAGAAGCACTCGTGTGTTCATTTCTTTGCTTTGTCCTCAATTTTCAAATATCTTTGATATATGGCTGTAGAAGAGAGGGCCAAGTGAGACATAGTTGCGGATTTATGATATTTTAGAAGAGCTCCATAAATTTGATGAGCACTTGAAAGATGAGTAATCATACACCTACGATTCTGAAGGGAGAAGGCCGGAGAAAGATTTACCGAAAAATGGTGGGAGGGGCTTTCTTAAGACTAGCCCTGAGGATGGGGAAAGTCTACCAGGTTTCATGCAGTAGGTCAACTCTTTGTAGCATCATGGATGGTAGGAAGGGAGACACTGGCAGAACTTGTGCTGAAACTGAAGGAAAAATCTGTCAGGCACCATACTATGGCATGGAGACAATGGCAGTCAACTTTACAAAGTCCGGAGTGTTTCTGCGAGCATTACGAGGTGTTCCTGGCTCAGCAGGATGGGAGAACAGCAAGTCATGCACAAGATGAAGGAAACCTGCACTTTTCAAGTTAGAAAGTAATTTCAAATTAATCTGTCAAATCATTATCCCAGGAACAAGTCACCCAGAAGTCACGTGTCATGCCCAAGGATGTAAAAACTCAGAATAAAACCTCCAATCCACAAAAGTGGACCTGACCTCCAAAGAAGGTTAAGCAGAGAACTAGAAAATGGATATGGGTAGGGGACAGACCAATCTTTCGTTTTTTCTTATCTATTGCCATTTGAACATCGCCATAAATCTTGACCTGAAAGGTCAGTAGATGACATATGAATGCTTTTAAAATCTTTCCTGAGAGTTAGGGCCGTAATCTCCCTGATTGGAGCCTTCTATCTGGAATAATAAACAATGGTTCAATAGTCCCCTTGAGCCAGTGACCTGTTGATACTACCACTTGCAGCATACCTTGCAGCCAGCCCTCAGTGTCTGCTGAAGCACGGGGTAGGCAAACAGCTTCAAACTCTGGGCGCTGTTGCTATAGCCATTTGCTGAGGAATAATGCAGGGTCTCCTGTTTATTTGCTTGCTCTGAAATCTGATACTGTTTTTCGGCACCCCTTTAGAGGTCTGATATAGAACAAATTGTTGGCAGATGTGAAGGGTATTCTGAGCCAAGATATAGAATTTGTTTGCACTGTCTGGCTTTTCAGCTTTAACCAGTATCAGGTCATAGCAGCTGGTTTTTATCAGTGTTCTGTATACTATAGACCATCCACCTGACAAAACAAGAATTGCTCATATGACCCCCATTTGGAAACCTTAAGATCAAGACCGAAACAAGGCGGTGTAGAAATGCTGGGACCACCTAATGAAATTAATGGTCAGCTTAATTTAACTTTGGCTTGTTTATGCAAGAATGTCTTGCAGCACGCAGGTAAAATGGACGCTCTTAAAAATATTTATGAAAACTTTTAGTCTTATAGCATATTATGAAATTGAATCTGAGGCTTGAAGTTGTGCAATCTCTTTTACTTGATGAAGGCATCACTCATAGGACAAAGCTTACCACACTTTCTGTCCATCAAGAAAAAAAATGCTTCTGTGTCAAAACTATGGTAAACAGCATGAGTTGGAGCCAGCGCACTAATTCAGTATTAAGATTTCTCTTTTCACTGACAAAGCCTTCATTTTCTTTCTCCATGCCAGAGTCAGTATGCTGAGTTATTTTCATGACCTTCTCCCTTGTTTTAAATAAATAAAAGATTAGCATTTCAGCCACCCTGTTTACATTAAACTAAAAATTCCATAAGCCACAGTAGTGTTTATGTTTTCAACTTTTGTTCAGTACCCGCCCCAAGGGGTGCATGAGTTCATTGATTTGTTTCAACTACCCAAAATATTTGACGAATACTGCACTGTGGAGAAGTATTTATTTGAAGTGGTTGTGGATAATTTGCAAACTCTATGATGATATAGTGGCCGGCTCTAATAAGACAGAAAAGCTTTTATTCTGAAGTCTCCCTGACCCTGCGGGAAAGAAAATCTCTAAGAGACCTAAGCTTTTAGTAAAAAAATGATTCTAGCTTTGGATTGTATAGGCTTCTTGGGCTGCAATGCCCCTAATGTGATTCAAAGGCAATTTTACCTGTTTTTAGTACTACCTGCTCAGTTCTGAGGTACCGATGTGGGATAGACGTCTGACACTGAAAGCCTTACTGCACAACACATAAAAAGACAGTATGGTCTGAAAAGCTCAGTGTAAAAGGATTCTCATTTTCAGTTTGAGAAAATGTTAAAAACCAAATCTTTTGGCGAAGTTTTAAAATATGCTACAATAACAAATGTAAAGTGATTGCAAAATAAGAAAACCCTGCTCCTGTGATGAGAAGATGCAAGGATTATTTTCAGTCAGTTTGAACCCATAAATGTGCAGATGTAGTAGCCAATTTTCTACTTGAAATGGTTACCTGAGCTATATAATTTAAGAATAATGTTGACTCAAAATAAGGAAAACACCTATAGCTTGAGTCATTGTGTGCAGCAAGTGGATCCCTCCCTTTCAAAGATAAAAGGGAAGTGAGAAACCTCCTTTAGCACCCTACCATCTTCCCCAGCATTTTGTAATAATACAAGTACTACTTCAGTTAGCTAAGTATCCACGAGGAATTTCATTGCAGCATTTATCTTTTACTAGGTAGGGAGTAGATTATTATATTCAATATTTAAATGGTACTGTGGTGTCAAAATTTCCTGTGTGTGTAGCCCATCTGCTGTTCTCCTAAGCTTCCTCACCTGGACGCAGCCAATGATGTCAGTGTTTGCGTATCATTTCAAGAATGTGCACATACAAACATTATGGTTTTCTACCACAGCTCATGTGCTGCCAAATACTGGCAAATCTAATTAAGTAATAGAGACACGCAGTTACTCATTTTGCTTTCTTTCCAAGAAAGCTATGAAAGCAATTTGAAACAACTTGTTTTCTGATTCTCTCTGTCGTTTTACTTTATTTAGTTCCACATCAAAAACAATATTTATAAACACATCTTACTCATCTTTCTTGATTCGATGAATTAACTTAAACCAACGATTCATTGTTTACCATCATACTCGAGTATTTTTAAAGGGTTTACTGTAAGATACTTCAATCACCAAGATAATCAACCTGTATGGAAATGATGAAAAATGATTAAATAAATGTTTAATTTTTTTTTTTTTTTTTTTTTTTTTTTTTTTTTTTTTTTTTTTTTTTTTTGGTTTTTCGAGACAGGGTTTCTCTGTGGTTTTGGAGCCTGTCCTGGAACTAGCTCTTGTAGACCAGGCTGGTCTCGAACTCACAGAGATCTGCCTGCCTCTGCCTCCCAAGTGCTGGGATTAAAGGCGTGCGCCACCACGCCCGGCTAAATGTTTAAATTTTTAACAAGTAACCAGTGAAATTATTCAACCATTCTTTACTGAGATACCATTTTTTATATGTTCCCATTGAAATTGAGCATTCCTGTTGTTACAACAGTTATAAGTGTTTGCTGAAGGTAGTCTAGGGCATAGTTCCTAGATTAAAAACAAAACAAAAAAAAAGTATATAAATCCAGTTCAACCCTGTCCAATATATATACTCCAGGGTCGTCTGAGAGCACTGGGACTATTTCCAGTTCTCATTTTCCTCAATTGAGGAAGGTTTTCGTCTCTTTCCTTCTCTCTAACGTGATTCTAATTAAGTCTTTGACAAGCACAATGCCATTTGTGATGCACCAAATTCATTTCTGCCCTCCCAAACCCTACCTGAGCACTCAGCAACAAAGACTCGAAACAGGAAACCTTGTGGTTTCCTTTTCCTACCAGCTGCTGAACATAAACTCTTCAGTTCCTTCTCACTGATAGATGAGCAGGACTTTCTGCCCAGACAACCAAATTGCTGTGCACCGCATGTTTCGCTTCAGCTGGGTCTGAAAGCTACGATTGTTCCTGACTTTGCCCCTGCTTCTAGCTCCTCCTCACCTGTCTCACAACATTATAGTTGTTTATTTTGATCCTTGAGTCCTTGTTAGTTTAAAGCATGTCTGATTCTGGACCTTGTCTCTAAAGTATTTCTAAAATCTTGGATGGACTTCTTTGCTTTATAATGTGTGTAACCATTAAATGATAGGATTTCGTACTTCCAAGAAACACATTTCCACTTGCTGCTAACCAAGCGACCTCTGATGCCGACCTACTTTGGTCAAAGATGTTTTGTAATAATTTTTACTTCTAGCTTGAAGAACATAGTCCCTGGTCGTCTGTCTGTTCATTGTCCTCTGTCAATAGTCAAATAACTTTAGATAACTTCTTTTCTATAGATGTTCCTTGTAATCATGAGAACCAAAATAGTGAGGACTAGTGAGGACTATGCTCTCTTCTTTTGAGTTCAAAGCTGTGACTCTTAAGACAACACACTAGTCTATAGAACGAGTCTAGATATTATCTTCAAAGTTAATGCCTTTGAGGTAGAAAATCTGGGGGAATGACTTAATGTTTATAAAGAGACACTTTTAATACTTCAGCAAGGGATTCATTGGGGTCAGGAATAGGAAAAACGGCAGCCTGGCTATTGGTGACTGATGTACCTTTCTTGCTAGGATGAATGCCATTATCAAAAACAACTTAACCTAACTTAAACTTACTCACAATCTACATGTCTAAATTCTTTCTAAGGGTGGTGGCTGAATCACTAATCTGTTTCAAAACAATGCTTGGAAAAGTCAATCATTGTTATTGTAAGTACCAGTAACCTCGAAGGCAACAATCAGAGCTATGTTCAACAGCAGCATGAAATCCTCAAGACACATAGTCCTCAGGGTTTTGCCTCTCCAAGTCTTACTCCGGCATGGCTTTGCTAACTGCCCAGCCATGTTCCATGAGTTCCAACACTGCCTGTTGGTCCCCTCATGTGGCCCACAACACCTCTCAAACTAATTCTCCTAGTTTCTCCTCTCCAACACTGCCTGTTGGTCCCCTCACATGGCCCGTGACACCTCTCCATCTCATCCTCCTAGTTCCTCCTCTTCCTTTTGTCTCTCTTTAGAAAACATACAAGATTTTAAGGGATAATAATAAAATTTTTTCAAAAGATACAATAAGAAAGGTCAGTGGTAGTGAATGCCTGTAATCCTAGCACTGGAAAGGCAGAGGCAGGTGGATTGAAATGAGTTCAAGGTCAGCCTTGAATCTATATATCAAGTTCCAGGACAGTCAGTGCTACACAGAGAAATCCTGTCTTGAAAAAAAAATAATGATAATAATAATATAAAACAAAAGCTAACACATTGGAGTTGGACAAAACAAACAGAAGGAAAAGGACCCAAGAGAAGGCACAAGAAATAGAGACCCACTGGTTCACATACTCATGAGTCCCATCAACACAACTAAACTGGAAGCCACAATATATACACAAAGTACCTGATACAGACCCATGAAGGTCCTTTGTATGCTGCCTTAGCCTCTGAGTTCATATGAACCTTCTCATGTTCATTTCATGGCCCCTGTTTGTTTTTGGTGTCCTCCATACCCAATGGCTCTTATATTCTTTTTGCCTTCTTCTCTTCCACAGAGTTACCTAAGATCCGAGGGGAGGGATTTGATACAAACATCCCATTTAGGACCGAGTGTTCCAAGATCTCTAACTCTCTGCATAATTCCTAGCTCTGGATCTCTATTTATTCCCATCCACTGCAGAATGACGCTTCCCTGATGATGGCTGAGGAAGGCACTGATCTATAAGTATAGTGAAATATCACTACAAGTTATTTTATTGCTGCTGTTTTCTCGTTTCAGGGCTTTTGTGTACAGGCTTCAAAGGGATAATAATAAAATATTTTAAAAAAATACATTAAGAAAGATCAGTGGTAGTGAATGCCTTTAATCTTAGCATAGAAAGAGTAATACTTGGTTTTACCCTAGACCCCTAGGCTTTCTAGTCTGAAGTTCTTGGTCACCCAAACAGTGCTGAGTATGGGTTTCATCTTGCGCAGTGGGCCTTAATTCTATTTGGTTACTCTGACAAACTTTGTGCAACCACTGTTCTGGCTTATCTTACACGTTTGTGCCCTTCTTGGTGTTTCCACTTCTCTTTTAGTAGCGTGCAGGGTATAGTCCTGTACCAAGGATACTAGGACATAGGGGTAAAGGCTCTATATAGGCACAAGCTCGAGTTCGACTTCTCCATGTTCAGTGAGTTATGTAGGCATTGCCTTCATCAATGGGACTAGATTGCTTTCATATATTATATATTTAGGAAACTTCTACTGTATTAGATTTCCAACGGCCCTTAATTTTA
This sequence comes from Chionomys nivalis, assembly GCF_950005125.1. Taxonomy (NCBI): domain Eukaryota; kingdom Metazoa; phylum Chordata; class Mammalia; order Rodentia; family Cricetidae; genus Chionomys; species Chionomys nivalis. The sequence goes on along the minus strand of NC_080086.1, from coordinate 185,872,361 downwards.
GCTGTCTTTCCCCATATTCCCTCCCTTATCCTCTTCTTCCCTTCCCCTCCTATCTTGATCCTCCCACTACAGGACCCACTCCACCCATCCATAACTCTCTATTCTATTTCCCTTTTCTAGTGAGATCTATTTGCCCCTCCTAGTCCCTCACTTTATACCTAACCTCTGTGGTTCGAGGGATGGTAGCTTGGTTATCATTAGTTTAACAGTTAATGAGTGGAGGTGATTTAACCTGCGGGGAGCCATACCCTTGTTGGAGGAAAAGTAAAGCTCTTTTCAAATTCTATTGTATTTTTCAAAACTAACACTTTGTATCAACGACTTCCTAGTCTATGCTGCTTCTGTGAAACCATGTTCATTTAATTCCGCCGACCGACACAACTGTGAAGAGGAGAACAACTCAGTGAAAATAACATCTGCCATGAAAACAGATATTTTGATAGGTTTTTATAAATATATAGAAAGAGCGAGGAACAGGTTTTAAAAATTGAAACAAACATTTGTTTTACTGACAGAATTAAGACTTTTCAGCTGTTTTATTTTCTCTCCTTTTCTATGAAATCCTGCAAGGTTACAAGCCCTACAATGAATAAGAAGCTATTTTGAGCAATCAGAGGACTGTCTGACCCACTAGATAATTTTTTCCCTTTGCTATTTGGTTCAGGGTCCATAAAAAATTGATGTTCTCTTCTCAGGTAACATGCTTATTTTTATCTACATGAAACTCATCGATCTCCTTCCAATTTGGTGATGGCTTCTTCATTCCACTATCATTCCCGAGGTAACGAATGATATTTTCATAGACATGGCTGGTAATCAATACAGACAAGCTCTGTCCATTGATCTGAGGAAGACCTTTGGTCTGGAAAATCACCAATTATGGCTATTTAAAGCAGATTCAATTGGATTAGGAAGAACAAAAAGAAAGCTGGCATCTACAGTGTTCTTCAATAGTTTCAAACCCCAGAAAGACACAAAGTTAAATATAAGGGCGCTTAAAGAATAAGGGTTAATTTTCATTCTTTCAATATTAAATGAAGATTTTCTTGCACATTCTACTTCATCTCTGAATTTTTTATGGCCACGTAATGTGATATTCTTATAAGGGACATCCCAGGTACAAGGTAATTGACGATTTGTACTGAGTTTCTGACAACCTTCAAATTCTAATTAATAAAAATAGATTCAGTTTAAATATTGATATGCTAAGCATTAGTCTTGTTTTATCTTAGAAGGGTGGACTCTTGGTTCTGGTAAATTAAGTCTTTAATAGTATAGTATGTAGGCTACCTGGTTGATTAATTGGTCACCTTTTCTGATGAAATTTCTGGTCACTGTTATTTTCGGGTAGTGATAAAATTTGAATTAGAAATGAAAATATATTAGGCTTTTTGACTCCCTAAGATGAATTTGTATCAAAAAGGAACATATTACTTAATATATAGCCATCTCTCCTGCCTCTGAAGACCATCATTGTGAAAGATACTGGGGGGAGAAAGATGATAATCCCTGATGTGCACATTTTCAACCTCTTCTCTACACTCGGGAAGGTCTAAATTTTAGGGGAATCTCTAGCCGAATGCTTTAATTTATGATTGGCAACATGAATTCTGGAATAATGCATCTGAATTCACATTCCAGTTTCATAATCTACTGGTTGTGTGACTTGAAAGATTATTTAATCTCATCCTCTCTCTAATTTTGTGGTAAACAACAATAATAATAACCCTATAGGTTTCAGAACCTAATGCAATTAACACTTCATGACAATAAATAATCATTCAGATATTGTTTTTATAATAAATAACATTCTAAACACTTTATTTAAGCAACAACTCTAGAAAACTAACATCATAAACTACAGAGGAGTTAACGTTACCTGTTGAAAGCTCTGAACTAGCCAATGGCTCAGTACTAAATACAAATAGTCTCTTTCCATAGCCTGACCACCCAATCACACAGGTAAACACATGGGCAAATCATTTATACAGGAAATAGCACACAACATGTGCTCCATAAAAAGTATTACATGCTAAAAAATTCCAAGAACTATTTTAACTTTTAGATGTAACAAAAAATATGTCTATATATCATAGATTCTTTCTCTTCTATGGAGTTTGGTATCCCAATCTTTCTCTTTCTCTACTTATTAGAACAGTCATCATACATGACTCTATCTTGATTTTCTTATTCACTCTCCCCCATGACCACTCCTTCCTTCTTTCTCCCTGAAGTATTTATCTGTCTATTGCTCCTGCCAGTCTCTTCTTTGGCTATGTATCAACTAATTTTTAACTTTTTCATTTTGTTTGTTTGTTTTCTTTAGGAAACTTTGAACAACCATCCTTCCCAGAGATAACATCTCCTGCTCTTTGGACTTCTCAGATGACCTTCTCTCCCAGGCTTCAGGGTAGATCACTGGATATTTATGAACAGATGTATTACTTGGACCAGTCAGAGGTTAGGATGGTCAGTCATAGCCAATGAAATGCTAGAGTGTTTGAAAGCAAAGACACTTGTTTTCTTCTTCTTTCTTTTCTCCCTTCTTTCTTTTTTCCTTCCTTTCATATTTTTCCTGTGGGATGTTTCTTGGTGGGTGGTGGTGGAAATTGTGAACTGCCTTGACCATTCTGTAAGCCTTGGAGATATGCCGTACACTGGAGTCTACTTAGGAGAAGCAATGATAGATACATAAGGCCCTGGTGGTAACATTTACACTTCTGTTTCAAAGCATGCAGAGAGACAGCTTTACTATGGAAATTTACATCATGTAGACACAATTTCACACCACTTAAACAAGTTAATTCCATTAATGTGTCTTTTATACTTAGCTGAAGAGTTTTAATTAGACTAATTCTTGAAACATTGATGGAACTTTATTTAATAATCTAAAAAATTAAGTTATATCATTAGTGACTTTCAGCAGTTTTGATGAGGTACAAGTTAGGGTTCAGTGGGAGCATTATGTGATTAACAACAATAGTCAGTGATCTTACTGATACCTACCTTCATAATTCTTTAAATCAAGACCATTTTCTAGAACTTCTTCATACTTATGTATAGTCTTATGTGCTTCTGCACAGCCTCTTGCTTGGTTCATTGTCAATAAAGAAGCACAACATTCTCCTTGGAGACTATCTCATGCCCATTCTTGGGGATGATACTTATGAGACCATTCAAGCACATTAAATGTTCCTCTTGTTCCCGTAAAGCAAGAGTAAAGACTGATTTAGAAATTTTGCAGCTGTTAATTATTTTTTGACACAAACATGTAGATGCAAAATAACTCAGGGTCTGGTTTCACAGCTCAGTGGTAAAGTGAGTGCTCTTCACACATGAGGCCTAGTTCAATCTTCTCTACTTTCAATAATAACAGGAAAAAGAAGAGGAAAAGAAGGAAGAGGAGGAGAAACAGAAGAAGAGAAAGAAAAAGAAATAGTTGTGGTCAGGGATATAGAATATGGATCATAGAGTTTGATTCATATCACAAAGATACATCTACATGATGAGAAAACTATATTCTGCCCATGACAAAAGACCAGAGTTTTGCTACAGCTGTTTGATGTCACTGTTCCAAGCACTTTATAGTACATGACACCTGCCTGTTTCTTTTTGTTCTTTTATTGACTTCAATCATCAGAGCAAGGTTTAGGGATGGAGAGCGTACCTACCATATGTGAAACCCTGTGTTCAATTTTGCTCACTGATGAACAAAGAAAGGATGGAAGGAAGGAAGGAAGAAAGAAAGAAAGAAAGAAGCTTACTGTTCCTAATCTATTACATAATGCAATTTGCATTATGCTTCTGCCTAATCCTGAGCACCACCCCCCCAAAGAGTGCAACTAACTAAGAATAAAACTTTAGCCATCCGAATACATACAGATACTATAAAGGACCTGAAGTCATTGCAAAATAGATAAAACTTGTACAGAGACATTGTGAAAACTTGTTTCACACCTGGAGAATGTTAAGCAAAAGGCCTAACCACTGAAAATTTGGTTCCTAAGTGACTCTTCCTATGAGCAAAATGAAGTCATAATAGATTTTTAAGATCAAGGCTAAGATCAGGATGTGAGGGATTGTTAGTACAATTCTTTTAAAAATCTCAAGTCCATGAGTCCTTTTGATAGCATGTTTGGCATTTCAGTGGGACATGCAGTTTCTCTCCTAATAATAGCCTACACTATTTTTTAGCATCACGGAGGTTTCCATGTACACACCTTTCTGCCTTAGAGTACATTTCTGGCATTCTGCATATCATTCTCTTTCAGAGTGCCAAGCTTTCAACCTGTTGGACAAAACACAGATGGTTTTTGAACATTTGCAATTATTCTTTTAAACTTATCCTTTCTGCACATGCATTTGCTGTGTTTTGTCTGTACCACCCCAGGTTCCTTTGCTCATCTTTCCTTGCTGCTCCCCTCTCCCCCGACCCTTTATAGGTTCTGTTTTTCATTTCTCTGTCCATATACCAGAGAAACATGAAGTATTGTCTGTATCTGGTTTATTTTGCTCCATAAGGTGATCTCTAATTTTTACCCATTCTCCATCAAATAATATACCTTTGCTTTTCTTTATGGTTTAATGAAACTATATCCTATATAGATTCCATTTTTTCTTAACCCCTAAGATTCCCTATCTTGACTGTTTGAAATAGTACCATAGTAAACTATAACATTCAAGCATTGAACATATGCAACCCATGTAGTAACTTAGATTCCTTAAGATACAAATCAAAAGTGTTGTAGTTGAGTCAGATGAAACCTTTGACTTTTCTTTTGTGAGGATTCTTAATAATTATTGCTGTTGTGTTGGACACATTCCCAGTAAAAATATATAAAATTCTCTCTTTTCTTATTTTTTTATAATTTTTTATTTTATATTTTCAGTTTATAATTCATTTTACTCTTCCTTTCCTCCCTCAAAACCCTCCCATGTACCCCTTCTTGCTCTTTTTCAAATTTGTGGCCTCTGTTTTCTTGTTATTGAATGTGTGTGTGTATATGTGTGTGTATTCCTACAGAATCCTTAACTGCATTCTAAATATTTATCCTTATATACACAGATTAGTGTAGCTCTCACCCCACATCAAGGAAACTTTTCTTTCCAACAGACATAGACCATTACAACACACACGCAATTAACCAAACTACAGAGTTGTGGAGCCCAGTATCAATGGACAATACAGTTTCCACACTTACGGCTCAAGGGGCCAGAAAGATTTAAGAGCCAGAAGACTAGGGAGTCTGCTGAGAAACGGTATATCATCTCACTGACATGACTGACTAATCCTAAATTGAAAAAGGACAATAATAGACATGCTAATGTGGACAGTCAAGCCCAGTAGGCCTCAAATCTATTAAAAGGAAACTATAGGCAACTAGGAATGCTGGTTGGAGAAATAGTCTTCCCCAGCATTCTCCCAGTGTGATTATCTAATAATAAATGGTCAGTACTATAAACATAAAGTTTCCTTTTTTAATAAATAACCTCACCACCCTTTATTTCTTTTAATATCTCTTCTGATAGGGCTAAGATAGAATGCAGTTTTGATTAAAATTTTCCTGATCTCTAAATATGTTAAATATATTTTAGTAATTTGGCTAGTCACTTGTATTTTTTCTTTCGAGAAGTATCTGTCAGATTATTTGTCCATTTTTCCCATTGAGTTACTTGATTTTGCTATTAAATATTTTGAGGTTGTTTTCTTTTGCGTGACAGCAAAATCTCTCACAATCCAGGCTAGCGTTGAATTTGTTACTTAGCTAAATCTGCTCTTAAATTTCTGATCGTCCTTCTTTTACCTCCTGAGGGATGGGATTGAAATGTGCATCCGGTGATGGTTACTACTGCTTGTCAATTCCTCAGGCTCTGAATCACCCTGGAGGCAAGCCTCCAACCACACCTGTGAAGGATTAAGTGACCTCTGACTTCTGGGCATGCCTGTGAGCTATTATGCTGATTAGCTTACTTGAAGACCCACACAAAAATCAACAACACCCTTGTGGAGGCTGGGGTCCTAGGCAGAATAAAACTGAGAAAGAACTTAACATAGCACACATAGTTCTCTACCTCATGGCAGAGAAGGCGATGTGACCAGCTGCTTCTTCAAGCTCCTGCCACTGTGACATCCTTGCCATGGTGTATGTCAAAATAAACAATGCTTCCTTTAGGCTTCCATTAGTCAGAATATTTTATCACAGAAACAGAAAAATGAGTGAGAGATATTATGCCAGGTTTGGAGGGGCCTTGTTTGTTTGTTTGTTTGTTTTGGTTTTTCCCAATATATTCTGCATATTTATCCTCAGTCAAATATTTCTGGCAAACTTTTCTCTCAGTTTGCAGGATCTCTCTTCAGGCTATTGATTTTCTTTCCACTCTGAAAAAGCTCATTGGTTTAATGCAATTCTCTGTATCAATTCATGTTTTTCCTGTTTTGTGGGCGTTCTACTCAGGAATTATTACCTGTGCTGACTTGGAGGTGTTTCCACACTTTTATGGTGTAGTCTCGGGTCTTAGGCTAAGGTCTTTGTTCCATTTTGAGTACAGTAAGGAAAGGGGATCTAGTCTCCATCTTCTTCATATGGACATCCAGATTTTCCCTCAAGATTTGTTGAAGCAGCTGTCTCTTTGTGTCTTGTAGAGAGAGAACTGGGTGTACTTGGGTATACTTGTTGCTGGGTCCTCCATTCCATTGGTTCATGGATCAGATTTCATAGCAATATAACGTTATTTTGTCATTAAGTATTTAAAACAAAATTGATCCCAATCTTGTTTAAGCACATGGTCATTTAATCTGCAGAATAGGTAGAAATAACTTTATTATGAGGAGTCTCCCTTGTCCTCTCTGTCCCCTTCATCCTTCCTTTGCTTTTTGTTTTCATCACGTTGCACTTAGCAACTGTCCATGTAGCATAGGAACAATAGAAACATGCTTGTTTTCACTGTAATTAATAATCTTTTGTCAGAGCTAATTTCAATTTGAAAAGAGAAGTGGAGGAGCCTGGATTATAATAACTACCTCACTTCCAAGTACTTGTCTTCCTTCACCGGGATGAGAACAAGCAAGAAAAAAAAAAAAAAAAAACAAGCTGTTTATCAGGTTTCCATTTTAACCTTATATATAATGAAGATAAAGATGGGTGTTTTTTTTCATTCATTTGTTATTTGAGACAAAACAGAAATACCACAGTTCTTCCTTGACATGAGGACCTTTGAAGGAAGAAACTTGAGAAATGATTCCATCATTGATGTTTAATTTAGTACCACCAGAAACCAAACTAGTTTATTTTGTTATCTTATATAGTATGCAAATGTTTTGCTCTAAGATATATTTATATCTTTGTTGACTTCATTTTTCATAGTGTATTTCCTTACTTTTTAATTTTGAAAATAATATTTTTCTTTCACTGTTTCTTTAGAGTCAACATTTCCAAGTTTACCTACTTCTCTGTCTATACGAGGGTCTGCAGTAACTGTGAGGCCCGTGCTATTGAAAATGCCAGTAATGGTAAAACAGTTCAGAATTGCTGCATGCGAAATAGACTTTCTAGCTTAAGCGGACAGTAAAATAATGTAAAATATGGCTGTTCTTCACATGGATGGCCACCGGGTTTACTTAAGTGGTGGTATCTTACATAGCGATCAACTATATTTCTTGACATTGTGGAAGAGTTATTTATCATAACCTCCTTTCAAAGCCTTATCTAACTAAGACTAAATGCTCCTGGTTATAACATGTCTTTAATGAGCTCTTTTATTTTATTCTAATTTTGAGACACTACTCTTCCTGTCTTAACCTAGGGCTAAAATTGAGTATCAAAATCCCATTGTGGTTTCTGGTTCATCAAGAAACACACTGAGCTCCCCCACAAGGCATATTTCTCTACTCTCCTAACAGAAAAGTGAGTGAATCTAGGCTCTGTAACGCTTTCCAGTCTCTTTTAATTACTAGAGCGCAGAGCCCAGGCTTGACAATGGCTCTGTGCAGTTGATTTGGCACTGAGGTCTAAGGTGAACCCTCTCTGCGATGGGGAAAAGACGTTTGTTCAGTAGTCACATGTTCGATTCCACTCATCTTTGCGGATCTTGTTAACACACACTGCCCGACACAGTAAAGTGCTGTGTTTACTTCAGTGGGGTTCTGCACGTTGTGATGCAGTTTCTCTGGTCATATGTCATAGAAGACCCTGCCTTGACCTTGGTGGAGTCTGTTTTACATCTAGAATCTTCTGACAAAGATGCTACAAAAGAGCCTCTGGGTGACTCGTCTAACTTTTTCTTTTTTTCATGGGAATCAGATCATTGTACTGAAAAAAAAAAAAGATCTGGTAGAATGTATTTCCCCAAATTAAGAGCTATGCATTTCTTGCATATTAGAGTGCTCCTTGTGGAATCTGGAAGAGTTTTGCATTTATAAAAGGAAGGATGCTTCGGAACATCCTGCCCTTCTTTCCTTAATGAATTACTGCAATTTCCAAGGCATTTCTCACGGATGTATCTTACAGACTTGAATCTTCATGGAAAAATTCTGATTTTTTCTTAAATCGTTGTTACAGGTATTAATATAGTAATTATTATTAATACAACTAGGATTTAGAATTCTCTGCCTTTCTTTGCTAATATCAGTTCTTTTATTATTTATGACCTAGGAAAAGCCCAGAAAAATGGTAAATACATTAATGTGAAATGAAGAAAAGCTCTTGCCTTCTTCAGAGATACATTGATTTAAAATACATCATTGACAATATCACCATCATTCACAGCACTAGACTTTATTCAGCTGGCAGGTACTATTTGCAAATGCAGAAGTCATCAGAAAGGGCTTCTTTTTCAGTCCCACAAAACTCTTCTATTCCATTAAAACAAAGAATTAGAAAAATCAGGAAAAACAGCCTGAAGCTTCTTCCTTTGTTCTTTAACCCACTATGCAGCTATTGAGAATTTCAAATGGAATTTATTCATATGTCAAGTGCGTGGGATTGGAATGTTTCCATGTTGAAAAGTTACATATTCCTCATTACTCTTCTGCCTCCATTGCTGAATACTTTAGTCAATATGTTGCAAAAGCTGTGTTGGATGCTATATGTTGCTAATAGTTTAAATTCAAACCTCTGGCTTTATTTTTTCTCACATCAGGGCTGACTCTCAATGGTCCACTATATTTATTTTAGACCATTCTTTCTAAAGTTAAATAGATGAGTTTTTGATTACCCTTTATTCTGTTTATTTATGTAAATTCAATAAAAATGAAAGACATACGGAGAAGGAAATCCTTTACTATAAAAATTAGTAAGTTTGAAAGCCTGTATTCATAGAATATTCCCTCTAATTTCTAATTTTTTATTTTTATATACTCAAAGATAATTTATCGCTTTTTCATATATATGTATACAATAAAAGTACAATTCTGAAGTTTACATTTATTTATTTATTTATTTATTTATTTATGTGCATAGACTTAGCTTAGACAAGTAAAACAAAGCAAAACAAAACCAAGACACTCCACGTGAGATTCTAATATTAAGGGTGGAAAAATTAAAGTACCACAATGCAGTTTCATTGGAAATCAGCCTCCTTCACTGATCTACATATTGTAGATGTAGGGATTGCAAGACTACAGTGGAAACTATGCAGCCTTGGACCTTAAAATATTATCTGGGCATTAAAGCAAAACTATGACTAACCTCTGATATGAAACATTTATTACACACACACATACACACACATTAAAAACATATATATGCAATAATCTCCAGTCTTAGATGTACAGGTTGAGTGTGACAGTCAAGATTTTTAAGATAGAAAACATGCTGTCACAACCTGTAATCCTAGTTCCTTCTCTCTCTCTCCATCTCTCTCTCTCTCTCTCTCTCTCTCTCTCTGTTGTTTCTCTGTCTCTCTCTCTTTCTCTCTCTCTCTGTCTCTCTCTCTCTCTCTCTCTCATGTGTGTGTGTCTGTGTGAATGAGAGAGAGAGAGAGAGAGAGAGAGAGAGAGAGAGAGAGAGAGAAACTGTTCAGAGATAATGAGAAAATCATACACTAGACTTGGCAAGTAGAGCCAGCATGTACAACAACCAGAAAAACCCCATCTCAAAAAGCATAGCATAAGACTCTATTTGATCTATACTGCAACAAACTTCCTAGTATAGACACAGTGGGGCTGCTTGTTAGCATTACAAAAGACCAAGTGGAGAGCAGAAAGAATAAGTGACTGGGCAAAGCCACCCAAGAAATATTCCAATGGGAAACGTCAGGAAGACCCAGGCAAGGTAGCAGGTCCACCCACTACTCTATCCTGCTTCACCTTTACCAGGAAGACTACCCAGAAGTGGAAATGGGAGGGCCTGCCTTCGTTTTCCTGCATTTTGTTTTCCTTCTGTGTTCTTCCCATGATACTTGTTTGTTTGAGAATTTTGTTTTATCAAGAGTTGTTTGCAGCATCATTAATATCTTCATCATCTTTTGTTATTTATTTAGCTTTACTGAAAATACTGAACTTCCACTTGTAATATTTGTTTTAATAACTGTGACTTTGCGTGTGTTTTTCTGTTTTTAATAACTTAAATATAACTATACAGTATCTGTACTCCCCTTTATCCAATATGCTAAACTTTATTGTTGAAAGCTTTCCAGATGTATTTTTGTCTTAGTAGCCACTGCTCTTTATGTTGTCTACTTAATAGCTGTTGACAAACAGTTATTCTTTAAGAAAGAAATTTTCCTTCTGCTAGGCAGCTGTGTCTTCAATGGGAGCAGAAAGTTTCGATAATATGATATCGATATTTTCAATATGTAACAGTCGGTTTTGGTTAAAGATCTAATCTCTGTGTTTCTTTGACCTCGTAACCCTCCACCTCAACTTTCAGTCTGTGTTCCATTTAAAAATGTAAATATTATTAGTGCATATAGCAAAGATCACCTCTGTTTGAAAATTGCATATAAATAACTCCAGAGGCCTGGAAAGAGTCCTAGACTGGAGTCATTGCATACGGATTAGATCTGTATTACATTAACTACAGAAAGGGAATTTCATACATTAACATGTAAAGAGCTAGTAAGGAGATTTGAGCCCACATTTATAAACAACACAGATGTGAGCATGTCAGCAATGCTCGCGCTGAATGATCTTTTCTCCACTGCTGTCCCTCTGAATTTTAAGTGGCGTGCCAGTTATTAACTATCAATACAGGCAAATGATTAAAACGAATGGAGGCTCTTCTTATGCTCACAAAACTGAGAAAGCTGATAATTTGAGTCCAGGGGTCTAATTTCCATCCTGTTTCATACCTTCTGAAATGACCAAAGGAATGTAAAAATAGACACTAATCTGCATCAGCTAAAAGACCAGACAAGGGTTATCATTTCCATTGTCAGAAATAGCCAAAGACTTCTGCTAGATTTAGCGCAAATGGAATGCCAAGTTGAACATTATCCTCTGAGGCCGTGGTTTAGACTCTGGTATAATCACAAGGCAGGCACCTCTCACCATTTTTAATTTGAGCATCAATTTGGGGGAGGGGCAAGAATCATCTTGGCAAAAGCGGTGAATGGAAGTTTAATATTTTTAGTTTTTCTTTTGCAATCTATAACATTTAAAATAACTTTTTGTTTATTAAGATTATAATATCATTACAACACTCCTCCCTTCCGTTTTCTCTTCTCAAACCCACAGCCTGCCTCCTTGAATACTACCTTCGCTTTTCTGATAAAGAGCGCTTCCACTCACCTCTGGGGGAGGTGCCAGACTTTTCCTTCTTTTTGTAACAAAATTAATGACTAATAACTAATACTTATAAACGTTTATTATCTACTATTACTTTTCTAAATGCTTAGTGTGGATTGTAAGGACTAAGGTCATCTAGAATTGGAAGGTAAGTTGTTGAATAAACTCAGCAAAGTCATCTGCTATATTGGAGTATTGAATTGGCACAAAGGACCCCATGGGCTTTGAGACATTGCCTATCACATGTCTCAGTGAATATAGGATATCATACATTTATATGGAAATAAATCACAAAAATTTGCTACACTATCACTGTTTTGTATTTTTAAACATCTGAACTTAAATATTATTTTTCATTAATCTGAAGCCAAAATTTAATGTTATTCAATATTTCACCTGCCCTCCCTAGAGTCTTCAGGGACAAAGAAGCAGGCAAGGCAGAAGGAGTCATGATGCAATCTAGTGACATCTCCGCATCAAGAATGGGTCAGAGCGCTGAGCACTCTATCCTGCTTCTAACCTTCATCAGGCGATGAAAGAAGACAGAGACAGAGACCAACATTGGAGCACTGGACTGAAGTCTCACGATCCAAAGGAGGAGCAGAAGGAGAGTGAGCACGAGCAAGGAACTCAGGACGGCGAGGGGTGCACCCACACACTGAGGCAATGGGGATGATCTATCAGGAACTCACCAAGGCCAGCTGGCCAGGGACTGAAAAAGCATGGGACAAAACCGGTCTCGCTGAACATAATGGACAATGAGGACTACTGAGAACTGAAGAACAATGGCAATGGGTTCTTGATCCTATTGCATGTAATGGCTTTGTGGGAGCCCAGGTAGTTTGGATGCTCACCTTAATAGACCTGGATGGAGGTGGGTGGTCCTTGGACCTCCCACAGGGCAGAGAAACCTGCTTGCTCTTTGGGCTGAGGAGGAAGGAAGAGTTGATTGGGGGAGGGGGAGGGAACGGGAGGTGGTGGCGGGGAAGAGGCAGAAATCTTTAATAATTAAATTAATTAATTAATAAAAAAAAACAAAACAAAAAAAAAATTTTTTTTCAAACCCAGAAGAAACTGTTCATTGAATGATTTCCTTTGCAGTCAATCTCTGCCGTTGAAGGTTGAATCTATCCTTTGGTTCTTCTTATGTCAAATATAAGCTGGCATTCACCAGCCCTGCAGCTGAACATCTCAACCCCAAAACCTAAGACGAATTGAGGACACCATGTTGGGATATAAAACAAAAAGCTGTGTTTCTGAACAGACTTCCAACTATAATGCTTTTTCTTTCAGGGTCAAATGAAGTAACAGAACTCCAAGCTGAAAATGGAAAGAGATTCTGGGATATCAAAGTCAGCCCCCATTAGGAAATGTTTTTCTTCTTTTTCTTTAACATGGAGAAGGCAGACATAAATGGGTAACCATATCTGATTTGGTCTATCAAAACTCCAATAAAACCAAGTAGTAATGGGTCACCTGCTAGGAGTGAAGCATGCTGCTACAATGCTGCTACATAGCCAGAAAATGCTCTTGTAAAACTCATGGGACAGCAGTAGGCATTGGCAAGAGTCCTGAAGGAAACAGACAAATCCAGTCGAGGAGCAGACTCCTGTGTGGGGGCGAGAGGAAGACTGTGGGTAGGAGTCAGGCACTGTGTTCTGCCCTTTTCCACTGTGCCTTCTCATTCCGTATTCAGGTAGAAATCTGGGTTTCCTGAACTTCTGCGCCTTGAACTTCGAAGATTATCTAGGCTTCCCAATGGCATGGCTGCTTTTAGTAGTGAGGTTGAGAAACAGGGGAACATTTGTCTTACATCAGCTGCAGGCATGCCAGAGGAGAAATGTTTATTTTCCTGGAAGCCGCATTAGTCAATGTCCTATAAAGTATAGCTGGATGCTGAGAGGTGCTGTGTGTGCAGTAATCATTTCCCGCAGGCCACCTACAAGTTCCAGGGTCCCCTGAGTTGGATTGCTCCTCCAGTTCCTGATTTTTACAGTTATGGGTACACTTTACTGGTCTAGGGAGCAATAAAAGAACGCAGGAGTGCGTGGCTGATTTCCTGAACTGCTTGAATCCGCATGCAGCAGTGACATGAGTGACAGAAAGTAGACCTATCGTGACAAGCAGTGACTTAGAGCAGCGTCACCATCATCCAGGGAAAGCATGAATCTCCATTGGTGCTTTGGGCACACAGATCCCAAGCAACATCGCCAGGTGGTCTAACAGCTGCTGAAGACAGATTGATTCTACCGATTCCTTTGTCCCATGTGAGAAGCTCAGTGTCTGGGCTAGAATGGATATTTATTTGGGGAATAAATTTTCTTTGACTTCCTACTATGCAAAGCAATACTTCTTTATTCGCTGCAAAGTTTATTTTTAGTTCTGGTATTATAACACACTACAGTGCCCAACTGACTGTCAAATCCATTTCATACGAAGAAAAAGTGGGAAAGTGGGCTGTCATATGAGGGGTTTACTATTCTTAAAATGTACTTAGAAACAACAGGCCCTTTGTAAGGATAGACTAGAAAACTGAAAAGTTAAAGTAATACCTACTGGATGATGCATGTATTAAGTTCCCAAATGTTGGACTGTATATGTGATTACCATGTTGTCGTATTTTGCTTGTCATTTTTGACACTGTCCCTCTGTGAATTTAGAGGTCATGGTACCCTAGAAAAGAGAAGGCTCCCACTAAGAACATACCAAGAACTCTTTGAACTGAATCTGAGGAATGGAATGGTTTCTTATATATAGAAATCATAAATAATATAGTTCTATGATCAAATGCAGAAATAGTAAATAAAATAGACGTATAATCTTATCTGTGAGCTACTAATCTGTCTGTTAAATTTTTTCTTTTCCTCTTTTTTTCTCCTGTTAATTTACAAAAGAGTGTATGTGTGTGTGCCTGTGTGTTTTAGTTTACTTTCCAACTTTTCCCTGAATGAAAGAATATCAAAGTGAGACAAAAGTTGAATACAGCAGAGGAATCCCTATGTAAAATTATTTAGAGAAGCTGCCAGCATCAAAGCTGCTAGAAAGGAAAAAAAAAAAAGACACAACTGTTTTCCAGACACTACTAAGATTCTGGATATGAGTACGGTCTGTTGTTCAGGAACACTCTGATATAGCAGCTGCTTTTAGAGAGAGGGAAGTACAGGGGAGATTTTTCTGTTTACTGCCAATTGCAGACAGAGGTGCATAAGCAGAAATCCATAAGGTAGGGTGCTTGGGATCTGTTTTAATAAACAGATCGCAAAATATATAGCATTGATTTGGAGTTGATAACATGATCAAGGAAATTTTTGATCTTGATTACAATGTTTTCTGAATTGCAATAAAGGATTCAAGATTCTGAATTCCACAGTTGTCATGAT
The DNA here is from genome assembly GCF_950005125.1 of Chionomys nivalis. Taxonomy (NCBI): domain Eukaryota; kingdom Metazoa; phylum Chordata; class Mammalia; order Rodentia; family Cricetidae; genus Chionomys; species Chionomys nivalis. The sequence goes on along the minus strand of NC_080086.1, from coordinate 185,857,256 downwards.
TTGTGTGCAAAGACAGTGTTCTTATCTAGAGAAAGTATCTTTGATAGTCATCAGGTTACATAAAATGTTGGTGAATATTATACCTAAAACTTTAGCTATGTTTTGCTTTATAAGACATGTTAGTGATTCTATAAGGTGTTTACCTGATTTAATATCAATCGTAGCTTATGCTAGTATCTTCCTTACTTGAGGAGAAAAGAGTTTTTTATCTTACACTTCCAGGTAACATCTGTCACTCAGGGCAGGCAAAAGGGGAACTCAAGGCAGGAACCTAGAGGCAGGAACGGAAACATTGATAAACTGGAGGAGTTCTACCTGCTGGCTTGCACCTCATGGCTTGTTCAACTTTTTCTTCTTATTGTACCTAGGACTACCAGCCCTGGAGTAGGACTACCCACATGGGTTTTGCCCTCCCACATCAATCACTGATCAAGACAATACCCCCACAGACTAGCATACAGGCTAATCTTATGGAGGCATTTTTTTTCATTTTCATTTATGATTTGCTCTTTCTAGATATATCTATCTTTGTGTCAAGTTGACAAAATCAACCAACACAACTGATCCATTGTCAGTTTGACATGCAAACACATCACAAAGTTAAGCAATAACCTTTTCTTTCATTTTACCCCAAGATATAATTATTATTAATACCGAATTGTAAAACATAACTTTGTAAAAGCTCCACTGTTTTTAAATTCAGTTTCTTTAAAACGCCCAAAGTCTCTTTTATTGTCCAAAGCCTCTCTGAAATATCAAAAGTTTCTAAAATAGTCATAGTTTCTCTAAATTTTCCAAAGTTTCTGTAAAATTCCAAGGTCTCTTAACTGTGGATTTCTGTAAAATCAAAACATGAGCTGTATACTTTTTCATTACAACAGTACAGAACCAGGGTACAGTCATAGTCAAATTAAAATGAACCAATTTCAACAGCTTCAAACTCAGTTTCAGACTCCGGGAACTGTCTCCATGTTCTGAGATCCTCCAAAGAGCTTGGGCAGCTGTCTACAGCACACTTAGTTTGTTTCCTTAAGCTCAGGTCTGCCTCACTATGCACGTGTTCAGAAAATTAGGAAACAACCTCAAGACCCAACAATACCACTTTTGGGTATATACCCAAAGTTGCTCAGTCATCCCACAAGGACATGTGCTCAACTATGTTCATAGCAGCATTGTTTGTTATAGCCAGAACCTGGAAACAACCTAAATGCCCCTCAATTGAAGAATGGACAAGGAAAAAGTGGTACATTTACACAATGGAATACTATGTAGAGGAAAAAAATTAATGACATCTTAAAATTTGCAGGCAAATGCATGGATCTAGAAAACATCATATTGAGTGAGGTAACCCAAACCCAGAAAGACAAATACAATATGTACTCATAAGTGGCTTTTAAAGCAAAGAAAAACCAGCCTACAATTAACAATCCCAGAGAACTTTAACAACAAAGAGAACCCTAAGAGAGACACACATGGAGCTAATCTACATAGGAAGTAGAAAAAGACAAGATCTCCCCAGTAAATTGGGAGCATGGGGATCATGGGAGAAAGTAGAAGGGGAGGGGAGAAAGGGAAGGAAGCAGAGAAAATATGTAGCTCAATAAAAGCAATATGTAAAAATGTAAATTCAGTATTAATAAAGTTAATAAAAATGTAACAAACTTTTTTAAGTTTAATAAATTTTATTTTAAAATTTGTATACCCGAAATAAAATGTATTCCTGGATAGAAAGGAACACAATTGGAAAACTGTAGCACCTTGTATAGGATACCAACACTTTTGGTAGATAAAACTTGAGTACAAATGCACAGTACCCAAAGGATTCAAAATGTACCTGAGAAAGTTTCTGCACATATGTAGTGTGCATGTTGGAAGCTTTAAAATTAAAGTATCTTCACTAAACTGTAAATAAAAGGCCGTAACATAGACTGAAATATTCACACATCCAAGATTCTTGTGATAATCAGAGTCTAGATTTTAAACATCTGTAAGTTCAGGGTTTTAAGTGTCATTTGACAGAATAATCAAAAACCCAACAACTGAGTGTGTTTTCACCTAATACATTCATGAAATGAAAACTCATAAGAAGTTAGGAGGTAAAACTGCAGCCAAATATTTATTTCAAATTTACTAACATGTATGAACAATTAAAACAATTCAAAAGGAGAATTAGTTAAAAAACAATCAAACAGATCCATAATGTTTTATCACCAAAATATACAAACATATTTTTGAGAGATGTGTAGTAGTTATGCCACATCTTAGTAAAACGAAAACACTATTGATTTATATTTCACAGATTTACTGGCATATAATTCACATACCATAAATTTCAACTATTTTGAGTGTACAATTCAATGACTTTTATTATATGCACTGAATTGTACAACTGTTACCACTATTCAAGTTAAATTGGGAGGTAGCCTTTAAAATGTGAGTTATTTTATATTTAACATAGGTATGTTCCCTTTTTAAATTCCCTTTTTGTACAGCTTTAGTTACATCATATGTTTGGCTTTTATGGGTTTTCTTCTCATTTATTTCAGAGTATTTCTTAAGGTTCTTTATTTTCTTATTTAAGCCACTGATTATTTAAATGTTTCTTAATTTCACATTTGTGAAATTTTTTTCTTTTTAATCTTTAACTTAATGACTCTATGTTCCCAAAATATACATTTTAATGAATTCATTCATTTTACATAAATTAGTGTTTGTGAACTAACATAGAATTCATTTTTATACGGTTAAATATATGTGAGATTATGTAAATTTTGCTTCCACTGTTGTGCTTTTATATTTTATTGGTCTATTAAATAATTGATCTATTTTGTCAGGCTGAAATAGAAACTGAAGTATTGGAGGCTTCAACTATCATTATAAAACTACATAGTTCCACTCTGTTCGTTAAGTCTACACTGCCTCTATATTGGGACTATGTGACTAGGATCATATATATATTTGGATATAGATTTTTTTTGTTTTATTCACTTTACATTATATCTCTTTTGGTTTGATAGTTTAATCCATTCACAATTAATGTATTAATGTTTTCTGCATGATTGAATTTCCTTCGTCTGTTTTGATGTATGTTTCCTAGAGTCTAATGACTGTTTCCATTTCTTTCTTTTTTTATTAACTTTTGAATTAATGGAATATTTTCTTGTGTAATATTTTGTAAGCCAAGGCTGCTCGTTCGCTCATTAATCACACAGAAACTATATTAATTACAACACTGTTTGGCCTGTTAGCTCAGGCTTCTTATTAAGTAACTGTTGCATCTTAAATTAATTCATTTCTGTTAATCTGTGTATCACCACGAGGCTGTGGCCTACTCGTAAGTTTCCAACATGTCCTTTTCCTTCAGCAGCTACATGGTGTCTGCCTCTTTTGGCAGCTACATGACCTTTCTTTGATTCTATCTACTCTCTCTATATGTCCCTTCCAGCTTGACTGTATTCTGCCCTGCCATAGGACAAAGTAGCTTCTTTATTAACCAATAGTAATAAAATATATTCATAGCACACAAAGGGGACTCCCACACCATCAATTCAACACATTTAGAAAATTTTATTCATTTTTCATATTGCTTTAATTGTCAACAGATATTTCAGTTAGCTTTTTAATTATATTTATAAAATGTAATGTCAGTGTGATATAGAAAGTTTACCACCCAGTAACTTTTTCATCTCTTTATTACAAATTGTACATTTATGTATATCACAAATAGACAAAACATGAATAATTCATGTAGGATATTTTACCTTCTAAAAAGTAGAGGCAGTAAAAAATATTTTTATATCATTTGGTATTTTTTATTCGTTTTATCTGTTCCCGTGAATTCAAGGAACAATCCAATATTGTTACATACTAATATATTTTTTCTCATTAATTCATTACATGTTATATTACGATCTAATGTATTTTATTTCTATGTATTTTAGCCTCATTGACAACATTAAACTCATATTAACTTACATCATTTTGAATTCTTTAATATATATAGTATTTAATTACTGAAAAATTAGCTTACTGCTATTCTGTTTCTGTGAATTTTGTACCCAATGTATTATCAGACATTTATCATCAAATTGTATACTATTATTACTATTACATTGTAAAAATGTATTTATTTCAGATTTTGTTTATATCTCAAAAAATTAAGAATAAAATTAATCAAAATGTATTTCACTGGTAATCCTTATTTGTTTCCATTTCAAGGATTTTTTTTTACCTTGGATTCATTCAAAATTATTATTTTCTAATTTCTTTCTCTCTTTCTTGGTTTTCTGTCCTGGAACTAGCTCGTGTAGATCGGGCTGGCCTTGAATTCACAGAGATCTGCCTGCCTCTGCCTCCTGAGTTCTGGTATTAAAGGCATGTGCCACCACCACCCGGCTTTTTAATTGTTTTGTGATGAATTGTGTGTCTTGTAACAAAGACATATTCTTTTGAATATAGATTTTTAAGGCAGCATATTCTGCTTTTCAATTCTTCAGAGTTTTTTCTGAATGTACCACTCAGTGGGCGTCAAGAGGCTTGCTGATGATACCAAGATACCTAGGCCATCCTGGAGTCTCCATAGAATGCCACAAAAGTATTAACTTTAATCACCTCTGCCAAAATATTTATTGTCTCAATAAACATTGTTGCATGTCGTCTAAAAGAAATTATCCTCCAGAAAACTTGAAAATACATATTAATCGTGGACAGTTCATGTGGCAACTCCTCTCTGAATGGTTGCATGTCATCCTAGGGAAAGTTATCAAATCCACTTCAAAGTGTAAACTAAGACACCCCCTTATTTCTCTTTAGAAGAAGTAAAAAAAAAAAAAAAAAAAACAAAACAAAACAAAAAAACATAGCCAAACATCTTATCCTAACAGGATAGAGGCATTTGACCAAAACCACATCGTATCTGTTTTTCTGAATAACACTTTAGACCTGTGTATGTCATTCAGCTTCTTTTATTGTCATTTTCAGTACATTTTTATACCTGTGTTGTTTTGAGGTTTTCTAAAGACTTTTTAACAAGTTTGATTTGTAAATTTAGGGCATTTTCATTTCTTAAATATGATGGTTGCCTTTCAACAAAGTCGGGTTAATGACTATTACTATAAAACTGTGTTTCTTCTCATTCAGTGTCTTGCAATAAGAAAAAAATAAATTAAATGATAAGCTAACCTTGATACTTGGGCCACATAATGAGAACAGCATTAATTAGAAGCTGCACTTGGTACAGCAGGAATTTTAATGATAAAGATATGTAATCAGGAAAAGAATTTGGTATCAAGAAAAGGGAATTTGGTAGAAAAAAAAAAAAACCTTTCTTCAACCTTCAAGGAAAAGTAAATTTTTAAGAGAATAAATGGGATGAGAGCTAAACATCTTACTTCTCAAAATATTAATGTAATAATATGCCCTAACTTCATCATGATCTGAGTATTGGAGAAGGCAAGGCATGCAGATTCTTCAGAATGGTTTGATAGTGAAACAAAAGGGTTTCGCCTTCTGCTCTGAACTTTCTGCAACACTAGGAAAGCCCAGCCGGGAATCTCTGTGGTGTTGACTAAAGAGAAAGAGAGGTAAAGTCTTCTCTCAGAAGCACTTTTCAGAGTCATATAGCAAATGAACTACCTATGAAATCTCATCTGTTGGTGACAGAGTGATCTGTTTAAAGCACTCACGTTTTGTGCATGGTGATAGATATGGATCTATTTTCATTCTTCTACAGATTGACTTCCAGTTTTGCCAGCACAATTTGTTGAAGATGCTCTCTTTTTTCCATTGTATACTTTTAGCTCCTTTATCGAAAATCAGTTGTTCATAGGTTTGTGGGCTAAAGTCAGGGTCTTCTATTCTATTCCATTGGTCGACTTCTCTGTTTTTATGCCAGTACCAAGCCGTTTTCAGTACTGTAGCTCTGTAATAGAGTTTGAAGTCAGGGATGGTAATGCCTCCAGACGATCCTTTATTGTATAAGATTGTTTTGGCTATCCTGGGTTTTTTGTTTTTCCATATAAAGTTGATTATTGTCTTCTCCAGATCTGTGAAGAATTTTGATGGGATTTTGATGGGGATTGCGTTGAATCTATAGATTGCTTTTGGTAGAATTGCCATTTTTACTATGTTGATCCTCCCAATCCAAGAGCAAGGGAGGTCCTTCCATTTTCTGGTGTCCTCTTCAATTTCTTTCTTCAAAGACTTAAAGTTCTTGCCAAATAGATCTTTCACTTCCTTGGTCAGAGTTACCCCAAGGTATTTTATGCTATTTGTGGCTATCGTGAAAGGTGATGCTTCTCTGATTTCCCTCTCTGCTTCCTTATCCTTAGTGTATAGGAAGGCAACTGATTTTTTGGAGTTGATTTTGTATCCTGCCACATTACCAAAGGTGTTTATCAGCTGTAGGAGTTCTTTGGTAGAGTTTTTGGGGTCGCTTATGTATACTATCATATCATCTGCAAATAATGAAAGCTTAACTTCTTCCTTTCCAATATGGATCCCCTTGATCCCCTTATGTTGTCTTATTGCTATTGCTAGTACTTCAAGCACTATATTGAAGAGGTATGGAGAGAGTGGACATCCTTGTCGTGTTCCTGATTTTAGTGGGATGGCTTTGAGTTTTTCTCCATTTAATTTAATGTTAGCTGTCTGCTTGCTGTAAATAGCTTTTATTATATTTAGGTATGACCCTTGTATCCCTAATCTCTCCAAGACCTTTATCATAAAGGAGTGTTGAATTTTGTCGAATGCTTTTTCAGCATCTAATGAAATGATCATATGGTTTTTTTCTTTCAGTTTATTTATATGGTTGATTACATTGATAGATTTGTGTATGTTGAACCAGCCCTGCATCTCTGGAATGAAGCCTACTTGATCATAATGGATAACTTTTCTAATGTGTTCTTGGATTCGGTTTGCCAGTACTTTATTGAGAATTTTTGCGTCGATGTTCATGAGTGAGATAGGCCTGTAATTCTCTTTCTTGGTTGGGTCTTTGTGTGGTTTTGGTATCAGGGTAACTGTAGCTTCATAAAAGGAATTTGGCAATGACTCTTCTGTTTCTATATTGTGAAATACATTAAGAAGTATAGGTATTAGCTCTTCTTGGAAGTTCTGGTAGAATTCTGCATTGAAACCATCTGGTCCTGGGCTTTTTTTGGAAGGGAGATTTTTGATAACTGTTTCTAATTCTTCGCGACTAACAGGTCTATTTAGATCGTTCACCTGGTCTTGGTTTAGGTTTGGTATATGGTACTTATCTAAAAAAGTGTCCATTTCTTTTGCATTTTCCAGTTTTGTGGCATACAGGCTTTTGTAGTAAGATCTAATGATTCTCTGAATTTCCTCTGTGTCTGTGGTTATGTCCCCCTTTTCATTTCTGATCTTATTTATTTGTGTGTTCTCTCTCTGTCGTTTAATTAGTTTGGATAGGGGTTTGTCAATCTTGTTGATTTTCTCCAAGAACCAACTTTTTGTTTCATTGATTCTTTGGACTGTTTTCTGTGTTTCTATTTTGTTGATTTCTGCCCTCAGTTTGATTATTTCCAGTCTTCTACTCCTCCTGGGCGCGTCTGCTTCTTTTTTTTCTAGAGCTTTCAGGTGTGCTGTTAAGTCCCCAATGTATGCTTTCTCCGTTTTCTTTAAGTGGGCACTTAGTGCTATGAACTTTCCTCTTAGCACTGCTTTCATCGTGTCCCATAGGTTTGAGTATGTTGTCTCTTTGTTTTCATTAAATTCAAGGAAGACTTTAATTTCTTTCTTAATTTCTTCCTTGACCCAGGTGTGGTTCAGTAGTTGACTGTTCAGTTTCCATGAGTTTGTCAGCTTTCTGGGGGTAGCATTGTTGGTGGCTTCTAACTTTAATCCGTGGTGATCTGATAAGACACAGGTGGACACTGATATTTTTTTGTATCTGTGGAGGTTTCCTTTGTTTCCAAGTATGTGGTCAATTTTCGAGAAGGTTCCATGAGCTGCAGAGAAGAAGGTGTATTCTTTCCTATTTGGGTGGAGTGTTCTATAGATGTCTGTTAAGTCCATTTGATTCATTACCTCCAACAATTCTCTTAATTCTCTATTAGTTTTCTGTCTGGTTGACCTGTCCATTGGTGAGAGAGGTGTGTTGAAGTCTCCTACTACTAGTGTGTGTGATTTGATGTCTGCCTTGAGTTTTAGCAATATTTCTTTTACATAAGTGGGTGCTTTTATATTAGGGGCATAGATATTCAGGATTGAGACTTCATCCTGCTGAATCGTTCCTGTTATGAGTATAAAGTGTCCCTGTCGATCTCTTCTGATTGATTTTAGTTTGAAGTCAGTTTTGTTAGAAATTAGTATGGCCACACCTGCTTTTTTCTTAGGACCATTTGCTTGAAAAACCTTTTCCCAACCCTTTACTCTGAGTAGATGCCTGTCTTTGTGGTTGAGATGAGTTTCTTGCAAACAGCAGACTGTTGGATCCTGTTTTCATATCCAATCTCTTAGCCTGTGCCTTTTTATTGGTGAATTGAGACCATTAATATTAAGTGATATTAATGACCAGTGGTTGTTAACTCCGGTTATTCTTACTGCTTTTGGTAGAAGAGTTTGTGTGTCTCCCTTCTTTGAGTTGTGCTGTTGAAGGGTCGCTAGATGCCTGGGTTATTGTAGGCAGTGTTGGCAATGTTGGATTCCTTGGGTTGTGATTTTCCTTCTATTACTTTCTGTAGGGCTGGATTTGTGGCAACGTATTGTTTAAATTTGTTCTCAAGTCCAAATGGATTAAAGACCTCAATATCAGTCCAAACACACTGAACCTGATAGAAGAGAAAGTGGGAAGTACTCTACAACACATGGGCACAGGAGAACACTTCCTACATATAACCCCAGCAGCACAAACACTAAGGACATCATTGAATAAATGGGACCTCCTGAGACTGAGAAGCTTCTGTAAAGCAAAGGACACTGTCACTAAGACAGAAAGGCAACCCACTGACTGGGAGAAGATCTTCACCAACCCCGCAACTGACAAAGGTCTGATATCCAAAATATACAAAGAACTCAAGAAATTAGACCGTAAAAGGTTAATCAATCCAATTATAAAATGGGGCACTGAGCTGAACAGAGACTTTTCAACAGAAGAAGTTCAAATGGCCAAAAGACACTTAAGATCGTGCTCAACTTCCTTAGCAATCAGGGAAATGCAAATCAAGACAACATTAAGATACCATCTTACACCGGTCAGAATGGCTAAAATCAAAAACACCAATGATAGCCTCTGCTGGAGAGGTTGTGGAGAAAGGGGCACTCTCATCCATTGCTGGTGGGAATGCAAACTTGTGCAACCACTTTGGAAATCAGTGTGGCGGTTTCTCAGGAAAGTCGGGTTCAACCTACCTCTCGACCCAGCAATACCACTATTGGGAATATACCCAAGAGATGCCCAAACATACAACAAAAGTATATGCTCAACTATGTTCATAGCAGCATTGTTTGTAATAGCCAGAACCTGGAAACAACCTAGATATCCTTCAATGGAAGAATGGATGAAGAAAGTATGGAATATATACGTATTAGAGTACTACTCAGCAGTAAAAAACAATGACTTCTTGAATTTTGCATACAAATGGACGGAAATTGAAAACATTATCCTGAGTGAGGTAAGCCAGACCCAAAAAGAGGAACATGGGATGTACTCACTCATATTTGGTTTCTAGCCATAAATAAAGGACATTGAGACTATAATTCGTGATTCTAGAGAAGCTAAATAAGAAGGTGAACCCAAAGAAAAACATATAAGCATCCCCCTGAATATTAACCTTCATCAGGCGATGAAAGAAGACAGAGACAGAGACCAACATTGGAGCACTGGACTGAAGTCTCACGATCCAAAGGAGGAGCAGAAGGAGAGTGAGCACAAGCAAGGAACTCAGGACTGCGAGGGGTGCACCCACACACTGAGGCAATGGGGATGTTCTATCGGGAACTCACCAAGGCCAGCTGGCCGGGGACTGAAAAAGCATGGGACAAAACCGGTCTCGCTGAACATAATGGACAATGAGGACTACTGAGAACTGAAGAACAATGGCAATGGGTTCTTGATCCTATTGCACGTAATGGCTTTGTGGGAGCCCAGGTAGTTTGGATGCTCACCTTAATAGACCTGGATGGAGGTGGGTGGTCCTTGGACCTCCCACAGGGCAGAGAAACCTGCTTGCTCTTTGGGCTGAGGAGGAAGGAAGACTTGATTGGGGGAGGGGGAGGGAATGGGAGGTGGTGGCGGGGAACAGGCAGAAATCTTTAATAATTAAATAAATTAATTAATAAAAAAAAGAAACACATCCCATCTTTCTGATGTAGATAGATAAAGAAACAAGAAGGTATAATGCAAGCATGCAAAACACTTTGAGTCTATGACAGTTATGGGTATGTGATGACAAAATTACTGTTTTCTGATGTGAAAGATTATCCATAATTTCTGCTTAGAGTTCATTAGAGTTCATTTTGTGGACATTTCAGTTATTGTCGATGCATAACTGTGGTGAAATATATACACATAGAAACAACCTGTCAAGATCTACTTCAGAATATTACATAAGAGGAGATTTATGTTGTCAAAGGTCAATTGAAATAGTGTAATAAATTATTTAGTGACTAATTAATGAGTTCATTGACATGCTTCTCTTCCTGATGTTTAGTATTGTCTGTAATAAAGCATGCAACAAAAAAAAAAAAATAAAGCACTCACGTTAAAAGAAGATCCGCTCTAATCAGTGAGATCTACAATAACATTCCTTGAAAGAAATGGGTAGGTTTCTATTGCCAGCATAATAAATAGGTACACAAAACAAATAATTGTGTCACCATGGAAACCAAGACATTACATACACATGTATAGTATAATAGAAACTCTGTGATCTCTGAAAACAAATTTGAGAAAAGCAACCACTGTCAGGATTAGTATGTTTTGTGTTCTTAAGTTTTGATATTCCTTGGATTCTTACCATTTACTTAACTTCATAAAAAAACATTTTGAGAAAAGCGATCTACATATTCAGAGCATTGCCCAGCAAAATTCTTCACTGACATCAAAAGAACAATACTTAATTTCATAGGGAAAAACCAAAAACCCAGAATAGCCAAAATGATTCTGTAAAATAAAGAAACTTCTGGAGGCATCACAATCCCTGACTTCAAACTCTACTACAGAGCTATAGTAATGAAAACAGTCTGGTATAAAACAGACATGAGGACCAATGGAATCCAATCAAAGACCAGGAAATCAATCCACACACATACGAACACCTGATTTTTGACAAAGAAGCAACAAATATAAAATGGAAAAAAGAAAGCATATTCAACAAATGGTGTTGGCATAACTGAATTACAACAGGTAGAAAAAAGCAAATAGATCCATATCTATTGCCATGCAAAAAAAAAAAAAAAAACAAAAAAACCCTCAAGTCCAAATGGATCAAAGACCACAACATAAAATTAACCATACTGAACCTCATAGAAGAGAAAGTGGGAGTACACTTGAATGCAGTGGCACAGGAGACCACTTTCAAAATAAAACCCAAGTAGCACAGACACTGAGAGCAGCAATTAATAAATGGGATCTCCTGAAACTGAGAAGCTTCTGTAAAGAAAAAAAATAAGTCAACAAAACAAATGGCAGCCTACAGAATGGAAAAAGATTTTTACCAGTCCCAAATAAGACAGAGAGCTGATCTCCAAAATATACAAAGAACTCAAAAAAAAAAAAAAAACTGGCCATCAAAAGAAGAAATAAATGAATAAAAAAAATTGGAGTATAGACCTAGACAGAGAATTCTCAACAGAGGAATCTAAAATGGCTGAAAGACACTTAAGGAAATGTTCAACATCCTTAGGCACCAGAGAAATGCAAATCAAAGCAATTCTTAAATTAGATTTTATACCTATCAGGTAGGCCAAGATCAAAAACACTGAGGACAACTCATGCTGGAGAAGATGAGGTGAAGAAAACACTCCTGTATTGCTTTTGAGAATGCAAACTGGTACAGCCAGTTTGAGAATCATCATGGCAATTTCTCAGAAAATTAAGAAACAACCTACCTCAAGACCCAACAATAACACCATTGGGTATATACCCAAAGGATGCTCAATCATACCACAAGGACATGTGCTCAACTATGTCCATAGCAGCATTATTTGTGATAGCCAGAACCTGGAAGCAACCTAAATGACTCTCAACTGAAGAATAAATAAAGAAAATGTTGTTCATTTACACAATGAAGTACTATACAGTGGAAAAAAATAATGACATCTTGAATTTTGCAGGCAAATGGATGGATCCAAAAAAATCATAGTGAGGTAACTCAGATCCAGAAAGACAAATATAATACATACTCACTCATAAGTGGCTTTTAGACATAAAACAAAGAAAACCAGTCTACAATTCACAATCCCAGAGAACCTAGATAACAGTGAGGACCCTAAGAGAGACACACATACATCTAATATACATGGGAAGTAGAAAAAGACAAGATTTCCTTGAGTAAATTGGGAACATGGGGACCATGGGAGAAGGTAGAAGGGGAGGGGGAGAAAATAAGGGGAGCAGAGAAAAACATATAGCTCAATAAAAAACAATGAAAAAGGATAAATTATTAAGAAACATTTTGATATTTTTCTTCCAGTCGTTTATGAAATTTTGAGTGATTTTAAGCAGCTGAATTTAAAAGTTCAGCTTATGTGCATATGTGTATGTGTGTGCATGTACATATATATATGCATATATGCATAGTCAGAGAATCATTGGTGGGGTGATCCATGGAGGGCTCAAGGGGCAAATGTCAGGTTCCTTAGCAAAGACCTTTACCAGCTCGGTCATGTATTTGGCCCTCAAAGGTTTTAATGACATTTGAGTACACACTGGTGCAACTATCCACAGTGCTGCCCTGTTAACTCAGAGTTCGAAACTTTGACCAGCACAACTCTAAAGAAACCAACACTATCTCATTTCAGAACAGCACAGCTTCTAATATAGAAATTTTGGCAGATATGACTTTTATTGTTTTAAAAAATTGCTTTAAGTTTTTTTGTTTTTTAATGTGTTTGAGTGTTTTACCTACATGTGTATTTATGCACTACATGTGTGTAGTGCTTGTAGTGACCAGAAGAGGGCTTTATCTGCCCTGGAACTGTAGTTACAGTTGGTTGTTGGCTGACCTGTGGGTGATGGTATAAAACAGGTAGTCCTCTGGGTAAAGAACAGCCTGTTCTCTTATTTGCTGAGGCATCTGTCCAGCCCCTATTATTTTGTTCTGGTTTTGATTTTGTTTTTCTCCCATGATTGAATTCTGGGATTGTGACACTGTATCTGAAAGTCTTGTTGTTCTTCCTTCTAGAGATTTGCCACTCCTTTTTGTAGTTTCCTTTTAGAGCTGTGTCTCCTGCATCCTACAGCTAGGACCCCCTTGTGCAAGGAGTCAGCTATTTCTTGTTTTTGTTTTGTTACAGGCTGCTCAGATAATTCACTCTTTCAAAAGACCTAAGTTCAGTTCTCAGTAGTCAGTCACATTGGGCAGTTCACAACCACCTGTAATTCCCTCCCAGGAAATCCAATGCTCTTTTCTGGTCTTTGTGGACTTACACATACACATTTGCATACACTCAGACAGAAACATGCACAAATCAAAATAAAATAACTCCATTTTAAAGTGCAGTTTAATCATTTTAAATAGTGTATATTTAAATAAAGGGACTACTGGGCCATTCAAATACACATCCTCATTCGTGAGAGCATGGTAGCAAGAGAACAGAGCACCAGCCCAAATTATCCAAATCTCTAGTTCTAGTTCTGTTCTCATTAAATCGGTATTTGGCTTTGGAAAAAGCCATTCATCTTTCTGAGAGCCAATTTTCACATTCATGAAATGAGTCTGATATGTCAAAGTCCCTGGAATGAGGCCTCATTTCTGTGCCAAGGTCAATGATTCTTTGTAAAATTCCTAACTCTGCATGAGAGTGTAGACCTTCTTCTCTCATGCATGAGTCCTTTCAATTAAGAAGCACTGTCCACAGTGTGTAACACCATGAACCTATAATTCCACATGGAAAGGCCCATAAAAATAGCACAGAATGTATTAACTATGCCTTTCATTGTTTATATCCTATTTGGAGTGTAACTGACTTCATATGCATGAACATTTTTCTTCAAATTTGTTTGAATATGTATATATTGCATATAAATAAAAGTATAATTAACATAGTTGAGGACTAAGAAAATTGCTTAGTGGGTAAATGCCTTCTACATGGCATAAAGATCTGAGTTCAGATCCCAGCCCCCTGTAAATGTCGGTTAAGAGTTGTAATCACAGTTCTGGGTGAGGCAAAACGAGCAGATCTCCCATAGGCTTCCAGACCAGCACTCTGGATGGAATGTTGAGCTCCAGGTTCAGGGAGAACTCTCTCTCAAAACACATGGTGGAGAGCAGTAGAGTAGGACCTGACACACACCTCCACCTTCTGCATACACACGGATGTATGTGATCCCTACATACATGTGCACAAATACATACATACATGCACACCAATAATACAATAAAATGAAGAACATGGTTCAGTGTATTTCCTGATGAGGTATAAAGTATTCATAAACACAACTATTGTGAAATTTTATTTTCCTTGAATGGCGTGTAAAATAATCTTTAGTTTTATTGTCCAAATTTGAATGAGTATTTGGAATATCCTAGAGTTTGCATTTGGAAGAAAGGGCTAGTCAGATTAATTAATTCACTGCCAGAGAGACCCTTAAAAACACCTATGGAGTAGACATTCACAAGAGCATGCTTATCTAAAGAATCTTACAGTGCTAATTCTAAGCTACTTTTTTTTTCATTTACTTACATCAGTTTCAATTGGGCAAATACAGTTAGTGGTTTTCTTTTGTGCTATAGAGAGACAGATAGGTGACAGATTTAGATAGATGAATGGATGGATGGATGAATAGATGGATAGATAGATAGACGTCACAGTATTACTAGCTTTAGTGATATTTTGTATCTACAAAATGGACATATTTATTTTAAAAATTAATTTCCTTTATTTTATCAAGCATTACCTTTTATTGTAATCAAAGTTGTGAGTTTTTGATAGTACTTGAGAACAAGAAATCAGAAAATTGACTTTCCTAAAAATTAATTTCCTTTATTTTATCAAGCATTACCTTTTATTGTAATCAAAGTTGTGAGTTTTTGATAGTACTTGAGAACAAGAAATCAGAAAATTGACTTTCCTATATGTGTGAAAATGTTCAATCATAAAACATTAAATATATCACCATAATTGTACCATTAATAATTGTCACTATCAATTATAAAAAAGTTATCCTTGTTGCTTTCAATGGAAAGAAATCTGAGGAACTATTTGCACATTAGAATCATTTTTATTGAAACTGATCTGAATATTATAATTAATATACAAACAAAAGTAAATATGTAGATCAAATTTAACATCATCCCAAACTGGACAGTGGTAGTGCACACCTTTAATTGTAGCATTCAGGAGGCAGAGGCAGAGACATTTCTTAGTTCAAGGTTAGCATGGTCTATGGAACAATTTCAAGGACAGTCAGAGGTGCGCAGAGAAATTCTGTCTCCAAAAACAGAAATAAAATATAAATAAATGAAGTCATCCCAAACTTTAAATTTACATAACTTCATAATTATTCAGTTTTATCAATACCATGAACACAATTCAGATACAGCAGTCTCTTACATAATAATTTCCTGGAAAGAGCAATGCCACCTCATATTGACATATCTACCTCAATGAATTAATATTATATAGGGAAGGAAAAATTTAATTTTGCTTTTTTTTCTTTAGGAGTGGAACATAATCTTTATTTACAGGACACTGCAGGATACAAAATTTCACATAGAAATAAGAAACGCAGAGGACAGCTTCATATAATATGTACAGTTTACAACTGTTAAAGTATATTTTCTTTGTAAAAAGTGCTACAATAACAAACCACATTTAAAAAGAGTTCTTAGAGGAAACAGTAAGACAAATTTATGAGAAACACAGCACATAGCTAAGAACTTTGTGTCTCAGCTGGACATTAGAAGTTAAAAGTCCCGGGAGCCCCATCCTGAACTTGGAAGGCAAAGCCTTCAGAGGTAGCTTCTGGCACCACGTTTTGATCTTCCTCTTCCTCCACTGAGAAATACTTCTCAATCAAGCTCAATGAGGCTTTGTATACAGACTCATTTTCATGGCTCTGTAGTGTTTCAGTTTTGTCCAAGCCCCCACACTCTTCAATCGTCATACTGAGTTTGTCTGTCTCACCTAGTTTCTCAGCAGCCTGAAATATATTTGGCATCAAGAATAACCAAAATAATTTTGGTATATTTTGCACTTAAGAGGTTCATCAAAGGTTCTATTATGCCACAGTGTACAAGATACACAATCTGCTCAACTCTCCCACCACTGGTGTAGTTGGTTACAGCCCACACAGCTTCCTTCTGTGTCTTAAAGTCTGCCTTAGAGAGGACACCAACAAGAAATGGGACTAAGCCATGATTCACAATTTGCTGTATCTGGTCCTGGCATCCAGCTGTGATGTTTGACATTGTCCACGTGGCTTCCTTTTGAATATTAGTTTTGGGGTTTGTCAGTAGGATGGGAAAGACTGCAAGTGCTCCTGCATCTATCACAATTTGAGTCTGTTCATCTGTCCCAGTGACAATATTCCCTATGGCTCTCAGTGTAGGAGTCACAATTGGCAATTCAGTAGCTCCCAGAGGCTTCACAAGTTGGGGTACAACTCCTGTCTTCACAACCATTTCAATGTGCTCGCTTGGGCCATCAGTCAAGTAGGAGATAGCCCAGCAGGAATCTGCTAACACTTCTGGATCATTGTGATGTAGCAGACAAACTAAAGTAGGAAGAATCTGTTAAACTGCATCTAAGGGGGGGGGGGGGGTTTGCAGGATTCTTGTTTTGACAAAGGTTTGAAAGTGTCCAGGTAAGATTACATAAGTAACCACATGCCAAGGAAGACAGGTCAGGAATTGCAAGAAGTGCCAACAGTGGGTCAACTGCACCATATTTGATAACTAGGTCTCGGAAAACTGAACCATCACCTGCATTGTTTCCAAGAGCCCACACAGCTTTATGAGCATGGGAGGATGCCAAGAGCGAGATGAATGCTGGGATAGCACCTCCATTCACCACAGCCTTTGTCTGTTCAGATGTTCCAGAAGCAATGTTAGTAAGCACCCAAATATGTTCAAACTGAATGGGACTATAATCAGTTTTGCCCAAGAAGGACACAAATCTGGGGATCAAACTAGCCCAGATAATGTTGTCTATAGGAGGCTGTTTCTCTCTAGAAAGCAGTTTCGGAGCAACTTGAGTCGCTCGGAGCTGGCTTTCCAAATTGGTGCTGTTTATGCCTTTAACAATGTCCTCAACAGACTAATTTACAGTACCCTGATTGTTGAGGTTTTCCTGCAAGAGAGAAGTAGCATCATCAGAGAATGAGCTGATGTCCTCCTTTTCAGCATCTGGTCATCTTTCTTTGCTTTCCTCAGTTCCACATTAACTTCTATTTGGTGGCGCCACATTTCTGTACTGTCTTTTCCCTTGTTCTTGAATCTGATAAGCCGAGCAGCTGGTGAATTAGCATTCTTGTTGGTCGACATGGTTACAGGAATAAGGGAGTAAGCTAGTAGACAAGGGAAGGTGACACAGCAGGCTCAGGTGCCCACAAAAGGCAGTGCAGGGCTTGGAGACTGCAGGGTCCACGGACCTCAAAATGTCCACTGCTCCTCAGTCCTCAGACTTTGTACCTGCTTTTTTCATCTTATGTAGCAAAGAGGGCCTGCTTGTGGGGATTTCTCTCCTGCCCGGTTCCCACAGCTGGCAAGCCCCAAAGAAAATCAAACAGAGATCTCCATAAGTTATAAAGCTGATTGGCCCATTAGCTCAGTTTTCTTATTAGATCTTGTAGCTTATATTAACCCATTATTCTTATCTATGTTAACCACATGGCTCGATACCTTTTTCAGCCAGGTATATCACATGTTGCCTCTTCGGTGGTCTGGGCTGGACTGCAAGGAATGGGCTTCCTCCTTTCTAGCATTCTCTTGTTCTCATCACCCTGCCTCTACTTTCTGTCTGGATGACCTGCCTATATTTCCTGTCTGGCCAATCAGTATTTTATTAAAATACATGATTGATAGAATACAGACAATTCTCCCGCACCAATTCTACAGATATATTTTAAAATTTTTTGAAAATGAACACAAATTATTGGAATCATATGGAAACAAAGTTTTCTTTATCACATTTGATCAATCTCATATTTTCATATTAATTTCTGATGCTTTCTTATAGTAGATTTTCTAGAACTGATTTATTTACAAAGACATAGTATGTTTAACATCAGTAAGCTCGAAAGGGCTTAAAGTAAAGGTAAGTTTAAATTTCATAATTTTCTACTTAATAACTGTTTTGAAAGATGATGATTAAGGTAAGAGTTTATGAAAGAGGACACTTTAAGACACGTGATTACCAGTATGCAGCTGTTTGCAGGGGATAAATAACCAGCATGCTCTCTTAGCAGAATGTGACCTCACCTCCATTCCTTGTATTGGGGCTCTGTCCTACACATGCACTGTCTATAAAAAGTGCCGAAAGGAAAAACTTGATGGTGAATCTGGGAAGATCTAGTGTAATCAAGGAGAAAGAAATCTAAAAGTTTGCTACAATTCTTTTGTATCGAAGTATATCAGCTACCTTTAGGCATTTGTAGAAAATAGTGACGACTCAAATCCTAGTTAAAAATTACTACCTATTAATCAGCTGTTATGATTTCTTTCAAAGTTACATTTAAAATGTCATACTTACACCATATGCATAATAATTATCATTTACTTTTAAATCATAGGATTAAGTTCATCATATAGAGACCTAGGTTTTTATTTTGCCTTTATCAAATAATTATTTATGCAAATGCACGCCCAAGCAGATTAAGAACAACCAAAATAACCCAGGGATGGGAAATTCCTAGAGGCATTCTGGGACACAGGACAAGAAAAATTTTCTAAAATGTCAATGATGCATCTTTGCCCTATTTTACTTAAGATTTTAATGACACTGAAATTGCCTAAACACAAGGCAGAAAAGTTGAGTGCAGTGGTGAAGGTCTGAAATATAAATAATTTCCATGAGAACTCCAAGTCATTGCAAAGAAACTGTGTATTTTCCAGGCTCAGAAGACAGAGGCAGGTGAATTTCTGTGAGTTTGAGAGCAGCCTGGTCTACAGAGTGAGTTCCAGGACAGGTTCCAAGGTCACAGAGAGAAACCCCATCTCCAAAAACCAAAACCAAACAAAAAGAAAAAAGAAAAAGAAAAAAAGAAAGAAAAGAAGGCATCTATGCGCTGTTGAAAGGACAGTGGTGTGTTACACGTGGTGTGTTACACGTGCCGATTGACTTTGGCCCACTTGGTTTTGCACGCATGCATGTAACAGACATCATTATAGGCATCTCCCAAGAACAGTTCTTTGGGTAAGTTGTCCTCCTGTGTCATTCTGTGCATAGTTGAGCTGAGCTGAGCTTTAAAAAACAAAAGATGAAACCAAAGGGCCTTGCTGACTCGAGATCTCCAAGAACCTAACAGAATAAGCTCATCAAGAAACAGTGATACAATTTTAATAAAAAAATATTGTAATAAAAATTGAACTATAGTATCAGAATCTGTATTTTTTTTTTCTTGTGCTCCAAGTTTTCACTGGTGTGTAAAACTGGTGTATTTGTTTTTGGTAGATTAAATACTCTTCCTTTATGAAACTTTTCATAAATGTGGCTTGTAAATAATTTGAGTTGGGCAGGATCACATGCTCATTAACAGATTATACATTGTTCTGACTAGCCACACCAAACATGCTGCTCCTCAAAATGTAGACATTGTTCAGCTCATGATGACAACTGATGCATGACTTACAGCACCGAATGCTCGAGGCATTTGTGCTGACTTAATATTCATATTTATCTTTTACCAGAATTTAGTCATATAAATGATATATCAGGTGACTATTGACAGAGTTTTTAAGGCCATTCATATATACTTTAAAAGAAAATGAATTAGATCTTTTTAAAAGCAGAATCAAGAAATGACCCCTTCTATATGTTTTCTGTGCCATTTTAGTTTCCTCCGAACTGTCAACAAGATGGTTCAAAGATTTGCTTGAGAAAGGCAATCTTTGTCCATTAAGAAAAAATGCCTTTAAAGAACAAAGAGCCACATTTTCCTTTTAAGTTCACTCAAGTCAGTACCCAAGCGCCTGTTGCTCTTCCTTCAGCAACTTCACTGTGATCTAAGCAACGGCCATTCACAGCCCATGCGGGATAACGAGCCCCTCTTCCCTCTCACAACCGCTGTAAATTACTCCGTCAAGAGAAACACTTGTTAGATGCTTGATGTTCAGAGAAAAACACTGACATTTTCCAAAAGGAAAACAAGAAGCAACTTTTCAGCCTATCTTTCAAACTACAGGCACCTGAATGGCCACACAAGATGAGACACATCTTAGCACCTGGGCAATCAATTCCAACTTTTTATTGGAGGGAAACACATTGCTGAGCCATATTGTCTTGACATTCTCATCTCTGACCAGCTATTTCTATAATCTATAATTTAATACCTGCAGAGAAGGAATATCTGAGCAGTTCTATTTCTACCATGCACTAAAAAAGTTAAAGATATGAATTAAAAAACACATACTTTAAAACGCACTAAAACGTATTTACATTGTCTTGCAAGAGGTTTCACTGACCTCGGGAAACTCACCCAGTATTTAAAATGGAAGATGTGAACAAAAGTTAAGCAAATAACTTTCTAAAATGTCACGAGATAATGAAGGAAATGAGAATTAAAAGAAGGATTAAATGATAGAGGGGGAAATAATCAGGGATGAGAAAATGAGAAAAACCTTATTTACATTCCAACTTGCTTACCTTACTCTGAAACACATTAAAAAGAAAAACACTGATGATTAAGGCTACAGACAAGCCTGAATCCATCTCCCTCAAAACAACTGCATTCCTTTATAATTCTCCAGGGAGACACATAGGGATGGTACCATCACTTATGAATATACTCAGAGACAGACCCCAGGGAGACACATAGGGATGGAACCATCACTATGGATATACGCAGAGACAGACCCAAGGGAGCCACATAGGGATGGTACCATCACTATGGATATACGCAGAGACAGACCCCAGGGAGACACATAGGGATGGTACCATCACTATGGATATACGCAGAGACAGACCCCAGGGAGACACATAGGGATGGTACCATCACTTATGGATATATGCAGAGACAGACCCCAGGGAGACACATAGAGATGGAACCATCACTTATGGATATACGCAGAGACAGACCCCAGGGAGACACATAGGAATGGTACCATCACTTATGGATATACGCAGAGACAGACCCCAGAGAGCCACTGCACTGGATTCTTTCAGAGAAAAAAAATATAAAAGCTTTGCTCTTTCTTATGGAAGTTTTCAGCTTGCTTGTTTCAATACAGTGTATTATGCATTTCTTCTTTCCAAATTTAACATTGAAATGCACGGTTTTGGCTGTGGACTGACCTCAGCAACAAGCTGCCTAAGCAAGGAAGCAAAACAGGGCCCCTCTATGCAACATCACAGCTCTTCTGCTAAAATGGGATGGATTTTGTCAGCTAACCTCTTCTGCTCTCAATTGGAATATTCTTAACTAAACAAAAATAATAATACCTGCTTGAAGGTGCGCATACATCTCAGAAGTTTTTCAATGAAACATGCATGAAATGTGCCTTTAAGAACAATATGTCTATAAATAGAACACCCCCCCACATATAAGACCTATCTATAAAGGCAATAATGTATATTGATACATTAACACCCCCCCCACACACACACACATAATACTTATCCTGAGAGCTCATCTTTCCTAAAGGTCACATTTATTTTACGTTTCACTAAAATGTGCCATTTTTTTTAAGTGTTATGATTCTGGTAAGCTGACGCCTTTAGTGTGCTTGTTTGGTTCATATGTAAGCTGTTAACATCTTTTCTCCCAATAAGCAGGATAATCCATTTATTGAGGGCTCCTACAATGGTCACTTTGTATTGACTCTTGACTTTAAAACTAAGACGAACAAAGCTGTATTTTCCTGAACAAAACTTCCATGAGTCTGCACTACCTCAGGATTCTCCTATCCACTGAATCGCTGAGAAAGATCACATGCTCTGCCTGGGCTACCACCGGATGCCTCTCAAGAACAAAGGAGAAAGCAAAACTTTGGAAAGCAGAATATGTGTGCCTTTTAATCTCATAAAATTCTAAAAATTCAACCAGCCCCACACTTGATAGCACTAAGGATTTCTACTCACCAGCCAGCCTTCAGCCAGTTGAAAAGGTTGTTTTTTTCAGGTTCAGCTTTGATGACTAGGCGGGGACACTAAATTGGCATTTATAGAAACATGTATTTAATTGCTTCATAATTTACAGTTCTTAGAAGAGGTATTGGGTAAACTCACCGGGGAGCCAAATAAAACCTTAGCAATGTAAACAACGCATTGTGTATTTTCTGCTCCAACTAAAACCCTTTCAGAGTATCAGAGTGGTTGTCTGACAGCTCTGTGCTCTCCTGACCAGGTTGTGGTACATTTTGCAGCTTGTCAAATTTCCTCGCTGCCTCGCACCCTCTTTCATTATACAGCCCTGCTCTGTGCTTAGCCACTGTGTCGGTTCCTGCAGACATCCCCTACCTCCGGTCTAACACTACAGTTGATTTGCTAGGCATTCCTCTGCCTCCTCACACTTCACATCTTCCCATTGAATTTCTCCTTTCTACCTCTGTCCTCAGCAATCTGAACATTCTTTGGGTTTCCTGAATATTTCAATAGCTTTGTGACAGATGTCAATGTGCTTCATTCTGTCCTAACGTGCTTTGTGCAATTTCCTGTGCTTATTTTCATTTTCAATTCCTTCTTTGAAAAAAAAAAAAAAAAACTGATGGAAACACACTGGTCTCTGTGATTAAGTTAATGTTATGGGATTTTTTTTTCCTGATTAAAAGCAAAGTTTCTAATTAATACTTCCTTCAAATGGCATTTATAAAAACCAAGAGTTCCATAATAATATATCGAGTGTCTTGGAGTTAATAGTTTATTGTCTGTGCAAGGAATAGATCAGAACAGAAAAAAAAAAGCTGAATATTCCTATATAAATGGGAGAACGTTCTCTTTTTCACCTCTAAAAGCGAAAGAAATGAACATTAAATAGTTCAGCCTTGCAATTACAAGATCTAAGCTGACACCATATCTTGAGTGTTACTAGGAGAATGCAAAGCCCTAGCATTTAGTACTCGCTGATAAGGAACCCTTATTTTGGCAAACTGTTTTAACCAGTCAAATTGTGAAACTTTTGGAAATATAGGTGAAAGTTCAAACTTCATTCCTACAGTGTAGCCATTGTGTAATAAAATACCCAAGGTGATTCATTCAGTCACCTTAATATCTACTCATCAAGGAGGAGGAGAAGCGAAGGCGGCATTCTAGCTTTCTCTAGTATAACATGCTAAGTGCGGCATTCTAGTCTAAAAGGTGGAATTGTTCCTTTGAGTAAAATAATTAATGAGTTCAACAAAAGGAAAGCCGTTACGAGAGAGACCTCTAGTGGGAAAACATGCAAGTGTCTTGGAAACCCGTTTTATTGTTTCTGCTTCGTCTGAGAAATAGAACTGGCATACGTTATTTAAGGTAGTGTCCATAAGGCAGCCAGCCAGATGCCTCCTTCATGCTTCGCACGGGCGATTTGTTCAAGCCAACGATCCTTTGCTGTGTGAAGCTGTGGAAGTACATCAGAGAGGAAGAACTTCTTAGACAACAGACTTTGAAAACTAAATTCTGGGTGTCTAAGATGTTTGACACCCAGAATGCTAGAGGAACTAAATTGTTTAGAAACCAGAATGTCTATTTTTTTTTCATTTTGTAGAAGTTAGGTTTGGGTGTAGGTAATTTATTTTACTTATAATAACATCAAAGTACTTTGCTGATGGTGAGGCAGGGATCTGGAATCTTCCGGCTTTTCAAAATAATAAATTCAATACGTTAGCTATGCAGCCAAAGTTACTTTTAAGATGAAAACCTCATTAAGTCACTAAAGAGGTGCAAAGTACAGGTTAGTTAATGAAATCCTTGCCTCTGAATTAGAGTAATTCATTTGACTAACACATTACCCAAGAAAGGTTATTACTCTTTTGTTTTCCATGTGGCTTTGTTTGCATCATCCTCTGATACATATAGTTTAATTTTAGCTGCTTTTTTAACTCTTTGAAACAACAATACTGATAAATGTGACAATTACGATATGCTGTCTGCCTAGATACAGCACTAAACTGAAGAGGAAACCTTCACCATAGTGTTTACCAGCTGAGCAGTCGTAAAACTCCTAACTTACATGAGCTTTAGTTTAGGGACACAACGTGATCCAGAAACATGTGGGTCATAAAAGTATTCCAGGCTTATGGGAGAGGTGAGAGAGGTTAGGGATGCACCATTTCCAGGTAAACACAGCACTGGACTTGGTCTTGGTCTCTCCCTCCCTCCCTCCCTCCCTCCCTCCCTCCCTCCCTCCCTCCCACCCTCTCTCTCTCTCTCTCTCTCTCTCTCTCTCTCTCTCTCTCTCTCTGCTAGCTGCAAGAACTTGTTGCTCACCAAAACAAGTCCGCAGACTCTACTATGATGGTAGAGGGTAACCAGCACCTTCAGCAGATCACACCAATGAAGCTACAGCTTTTCAGCTGTGTTGTACACATTTAGAGCAAAATTACTTTCTCTGTCACTACCGAATTTCTTATCTATTTTTTTAAGTCCGCCTTTTGTTTTAAATAATGAACTCTATTGGAAATTAAATTTCAGAATGATGAAATTTTAGTGGTTATTTGCCAGAGAGTCATTTCAAGGCTAATGCATTGCCACAAGCTCTGGGGAGGTCTACCCTTCCACTCTTACCAAAGTTGAAGAATATCTTGAAACAGGACACCATTATTCAGAGGAAGTATAGTTCATGAATCTTCAGATTTGAGCTGGCGATTGGGAGCCACTTAAGCAAGAAGAAAGAAGAAAGACAGGAGTTAATGAGAGGCACATATTTTATTTTTCCAAATTTGGTCCTAGTTTTGAATGGAGATTTTTCTGATAAAGAAAGATTTAAAAAAAAAAAAAACAACAAGTGTTTAAATCAAAATTTTAAAGATATGAATGAGTTTATTTGTTTCTATCTGTCTAAAATCAATAAGTGGGCTGAAGAGATATCCTCACGATACGAAAGCATGCAGCATCAGACTTGACTGCTCTCTTGCACATTGTCACCTTTAAAACTTGAATCGCTTTCACCATGCTTGCAAACTTCAGTTCGCAGCTGCTTCCTTCCCTTACAGAGCCCAGGGACGCCCAGCTCCACCAGTACAGCATCTCCCAAATCCTCTCCTTTCTTCCTGCCTAAGTAGTTCCCAGTCTTCTTTCTCCATGAAAAAGTATGTCTCAAATCTTCTTAAAGTATAAGAAACAATGAAGGCAGAAACAAAACTTGAGAGTTTGCTAGGATACCCACAGGAGAAGTGACAATTCTGTTTTTCAAGAGACTTAAACATTCACCTTGCAGTTGCAGTTCTATGATTCTTGAAACTTGAGGACCTCATCTCTCCACCCAGAAGTGCGGGAGGAACCAGCTCTGGTGAAAGGGAGACTGGAGTATCCCAAGAGCTCTCTGGCCAGCTAGCCCAGTGAAATTGGTAAAACCCAGGTTCAGTGGGATACCCTGTCTCAAAAACTAATATAAAAAGAGATTGAAGAAGGCATACTGAAGTGTTTATCTAATTATTCTTTATCAATAAGAAATCAGGAGTCAGATATTTGGGTAAGAATCTGAATGATCAGAGAAGATGCGGAGCAGCCACCGGCGACCTTCTTCTCTTCTGTCCTCCATCCAAAAGGGACTAGATCTTTTTCAAGATCAGCCTTACTACTTCCTCAGTCCTCCAAAACCTCTATGGTTAATTTTGGTCAGCTAGTGGTTAGCTCCACCCTCTTATTCAAAACAAACTTTATTGACATAATGCAATCAAAATATTACACAATAACATCCAGTAATTATCCATGGCCTCCACACACATTTACACGTGTGCACGTGCACGCGTGCTAACACACACACACACATGCATGCAATATTACTAAATGTCAATTACAGGACTGGGTAATTGTTTCCACCCAGGCCACAGTGTTTGTTAAAAACATTTCTCCTATCTGAAAGCCAATGCGAAGATGAATTTCTTGGAAACCACGAAGTCCGGTTGTGTCTTAAAGTGAAAAAAGCAGACACGTGAGTGCTCTGCCTGGAGAACACGTGGTGCAGCTCCGAATATCTTAGCTGCCATAGATCTTGAGTCCACGGTTTCAGTAGGTAAACCTTATTACAATCACATGAATGGCTGAATGAATCATGACTGAGACTAAACTGCATTTTTAGTTGATCTGGTCATATTTTCCTTCTTCCAGAGGTCTGGGGACCCCTCGTGCTCAACATCACCATACAAGAAGGTTTCATGCCCCAGTTGCACTTGCACCAAAGAGGGAATGAGAACCTGGCTGCCAGTAGTTAGAAGTGCTTCCTTCTCAAAGAATTTCAAACCTAGAAGATCACGTAGTCCTTTTATGAAAATTTTAAA
This sequence comes from Chionomys nivalis, assembly GCF_950005125.1. Taxonomy (NCBI): domain Eukaryota; kingdom Metazoa; phylum Chordata; class Mammalia; order Rodentia; family Cricetidae; genus Chionomys; species Chionomys nivalis. Next base: position 185,830,494 of record NC_080086.1, on the reverse strand, counting down.
GCACCAAGAGAGCAGGGATCTCTGTTTTTCCCCAAAAAGAAAACATGTGGGAGCTAGTAAGATAGAATTGTTCTAACTGACTTTTGACTAAGGTAATATTTTTTCACTATAATTAAACATTTATCTTTCTTATAAGATATCCAAAATATCATCTGTGTGTCACTACTTCTGAATCTAACGCAAGGAAATAATAAATAGACGTGGGTCATTTACCTTCCTTACCAGAATGCATATACAGTACAGACTCAATTTCTTGTTCTAGCTTACCCTTCTATTGCTTTGATAAGCACCATGTTCAAGAGCACCTTGGAAAGGAAAGGAACTGTGTCATGGTTGGGTCCTGATCATAGTCCATCACTGAGTGACGATGGGATAGGTACTCAACAGGATCCTGGATACAGGAACCGAAGCAGAGACCACTGCTAACTGGCTTGCCTAGCTACTTTCCTTATCCATACCAGACCTACTTGAGGGAAGGCACCACATATGGAAGCTGACAGGCAGCAATCCAGACAGTTCATCAGTTGAAGCTTGCTGCTTAGCTGACTCTAGTTTGTCAAGTTGGCAGAAACTAACAAGCACGCTTCCCCACTCCAGATATCATCTAAACATCCTATCTTAACTTTACACTTAAAGGAAATAAAACTCTGACTTTATTATTTATGTAGCAAAATTCAAAGTTTTGTTTTTGTTGAAAGCAATTTGTTTTTCATACAATGTTTTCTGAACACAATTGCTCATTCCTTTTCTCTTCCCCGATCCTCCACATCTCTCATGCCCTTTTTCTCTCTGAATTTAGAAAACCAACAGGAATAAGATAATAAATTAATAAAGAATAAAGAAAAAAGCTGAGAAACACACAACCCACAAACTCAAGCACACTCACACACAACTACAAAATACAAAATTATAAATTATTATATACAAAAGACCAGATTAAAAAGTGACAAACACAGCAATATAAGACAAAAATAAATCTACAAGCTCCCATTGAGTTCGTCTTGCATTGGTCATCTACTGTTGAGCATGTGACCTGCTCTTAAGGGTCATTTATCTACCCGGTGAAACTCCATTCAAGAAAACAAATTATTCTTTTGCAGTGGGTTAAGATTCACGGGAGTTTCCAATTTGTCTGTTAATGTGAGCTTGAATGCATATTAGCATATATATGCGTTTATACATATATATGTCTTTGCACAATAACAAAAGAATAGAGAAAATACCAGAGAGGTGTACAGGTATAATTTCAAATTATGTTACAGTACGCTGCACCTCTACTCATCACCTCTCTTGATTATGGGTTTGCGAAGAGGAGGAACTGTATTAATCTTTGTAGCTCCAGCACCCTGAATTTATCCATTTATACATTTCCTCAACATTTATTGAGCATGCACCACGGACTGGCGTAGTGTTGCATAATTTTGTATGAAGATGAATCAATATGATCCCAGCTCTAACAGATCTGTGGTCTGATGAACATAAAATAATTTGAGGTAATTTAAACAAATAGATAGAAAAACACTTTTACTGACATGACATCCTGGATGAAGATGCTTTAATTATCAACATCGTTACAGGGGAGGGAGGTGAGTTTCAGAGCTGTTAGTTACCTGGAGCCAGTCAACTCAGCTAATCACTGGAAGGTCCTAGGCATGGGTAAATGATGAAGATTTCTGCCAATACAACTTCACATTATTGGGTTATTAGTACTGTTGAATTATTTGTCTTACATCTTTTTCTTAACAAAAGTTCTGCAAATATTCTTAAGACATCTTCCTACATCTATTTCCTCAATCTCTTCCAGAAGGAAATGATACACCATCAAGGCTAGAACTCCAGATAGGACCAGATGAGTTGTGAACATGAAAACTTTCAAAATAAATCAAAATATTCACTTGATTTAAAAAATTTAGCTCCACAAATTTGAGTCAGCCCATTTCAACAGTCAGAAGAAGAAGAAAAAGAAGTTCTGCCTTTTGTGCATCTGATAGGAAGGAGACATTACTACGTGCCCTCGTGGTTCCAGTTCAAAGAATTATGATGCCAGAAGTAGTTTCCTCTTTTACAGGTCCAGGAAAATCTGATTCTTGTTAGTATCACTTCCCATACACACAGATGGAAGGAAGGAGAACAGTGTTTTGATTCAATCCAGTCTGCACGTCACACTGGGCCTGTCAGGCTGGATTTGTATTAAACAAAGGGAAAAGAATAATGCGTTACTCAAAAGGCCTCTGTGTTACAACCAGAAGTGGTGGTGGAAAGGGGGACTGGAAAATGGTGTCACCTAGGGTGAACTGAAAAAATATTCACCATCACTTAAGAGCATCAGACTACATGGAATACATGTTGATCAGCATCAACAGTAGATCAACCGATAGTAAGGCTGCCAGAGGACTTATCAGCTGAAGAATTGTTTAAGCAAAGCCTTTAATTTTTTTAAAAGGCAACATAAGAGATCTTGTTTGGTAGAACATGCTGATTGTTCTGGGAATCTCATCCTGATTTTGAGTATGTCTTATTCCCAGATGACATAACTGTGTGTGAGCAAAGACATCTGTCAGCCACATTTTTTGCTTTCAAAAATTTCCACACCAAGGTACGGGAAAGAAGCTGTGCTTGAGATTCTATGAAATACTGTGTCATGGCTTCTATGAATACATTGAGTTGAAAGCCTGCTAGAAGGAGCTCACACTCAATGCTACAGTCAAGTGTCCTGTTTATTAGCTTATTATTTCATTTGCTAATTTATTAATTCAACAATTTTTGTTCAATATTTACCTTAGAAGGATAAAATGCTGAAGAATATTTTTTTTCTCTTCTGGAATGTGCCGTTTGTAAGCTCAAAGCCTAACGTAACAGCTTCTTCCAATGGGAGCATGACTCACTCACAAAGATAACCATCTGTGATGAAGGTGGCCAAGCTACCAAATGAGGGTGTAATGTTAGGTCATCTGGTCCTCAGAAGCAGATGCCCTAAAGTGGTTCATCTTGGTAGATGACACTCTCCAGAAGAGTTGTTGGTACATTTAGAATGAAGGAAGGAATGAATTGATAGATAAATGAATAAACACTGCAGAGCTAATTTTCAAGAACATCTACAGATAGCTATTCTTCCCTGTCCCAGTCAATAAGTCAAAGTAAAGTTACTGGTTGTCAAGTGAATAAAATTAAATATGTAGACCTGATGATCAAATGATCTAATGAAAGCTAGTTTGCTTGTGTTAGGAGTGTGAATACCACAAGCTCACAAACACAGTTTTTCTTAGCCAGGTATCTAGTATTTCAGAGGATTGACTGAAAGAGAAAGAAAAACTGAATGAGTCATGTGATAAGAGAAGACATGCCCCGGACCCCAACCGCTCACTGTGATCTTCTTCCTCAGTATGTCATGTGGACTTGATGAGGCTCATGTGTCCTGAGGTGTTTTAAATACACAACTGAAAAAGGATCTTCATTATTGTCCTGCATATGACAAACTTTGGAATGCTGTGAACATGTGCTTGCATGTTTTATGACAATGAAGAAATGAGCAAGCAAAGGAAAAACAATATCTTTCTTCCATGCTCTTGTCAGATCTATTTTATAGTCAACTAAATTTAGCATGAGAATTACTTTCAGAAATGTGTATAAAGGAACTTCCTACTTCCAAATGCAGCTACTCACATAAAACCTCAGCTTTTCCGTGAAAATGCACCATGTGCTATTTTAACAATGTGTTCTCTTTTCTGAAAGGGTCACTGGTACAGATAAGCTTCTCGCTCACTGCCCAGCTCCCAGAATTCAAAGAAAGTACACAAACCTGAAAAGTTTCACTGATTGGAAGGGTTTTGGGTTTCTGATCTGCCCAAACCCAGTAGTTACAACAATGGGCTCGTTCTCTTCTTTTAAAATAGATATTAGGAATTGAAAACATGAGAACAAAATGGGAGGAATTAAATTCAGTGAAGGGCACAGACTGAAGCAAAAGTAAGAGATCCTGCAGAGTGGAAATCTGTTGGCTGGGCCTTCTGTGAGTGTCTCCTCCAGTGCATCCTTTGGAATCTTCATAGTCCTGGGATACCAAGTCCATTCAGTGACAGGCCAGATGCCCAATGCTTTAAAATGCCACAGGGTACATGGCCTATTGTATAGATTACACAAACTTAAACAAAAATAAAAGAATCGTGTCTGCTAACTTCTAAATGATTAAAAGGTTCAATCTGCAGCATTCCAATCTTGCTCAAGTTCTCACTCACATTCAAGTTTCCTAAGAAGAGTCATGTAAAAACACTTGCTGTGTATTGCTTGAGCTCACAGCCTCGGCATACTCTGGGGCTATGAAAACCATCCCTGTAATAAATGCTGGTGAAAGAAATAGTCCTTAATAGTTTTAATGTCCATTTCATCGGAAATATTTCACTAATGAAAGGCATGTCATTATTTTTTGAAGGTTGAATACATGATTGTGTTCATTGAGTCTGGTATTGCCCAAAGTTATGAAAAACTAAAATTTGTATGTATGTATGTCTATTAAAAATGACATGATAAAAAACTAATTCTCTGAAGCAAGCATGGCAGATTTCTCTCCTTCATCCAGTTGTCTGACAAAGAGCAATTCTTTATCCTCACACTCATAAAGCAAATTTCTACTTATGATATTACACCTATATTTTCTTATTTGTTTTGTTCTATCATTTGCTGAGGCTATATAATGACATCTTGAGACACTTCAGTAGCTACTTATCGATGCATTTTCTGCCTTTTGTTAGCTATAGTCTTGCTCATTTTAGTACAGGGCATCCTATCTTCAAGTCTGTCAGTCCCATTTCACATTACAAATCATTTATAGTTTTATAACTGTCATTTCCAAGGACATCTGAAAAAGATGGATTTATGAAAGGTTACCATGCATTCTAAGAAGTCTACAAATTAGCATCGCTTTCTAGAAATTCTTATAAATGGAGTCCTAGCCATCACTGGCAATGGGGCATATTTTGCTCTTGTCAAATATCTTTATTTAAATATTAAGGAAGAGACATGACCTTTGGCCTCAGAGCTCAGTGTGACATGGCAAGGGCCCAATCTACTAGCTGTCAATGGAGTGCAATAGACTTACTCTCTCAAGGCCCTTATTTGTGGACAGTGTTAGAATAACCCTTCTATTAGGCATCCCCAAGGCAAATAACCTCAGCTTTAACGGAGTCAGTTTAAACTCCTCAGAGTCACATTAGGAGACGAGCTGGTTTGTGTCAGCTTAAGATCAAGTCTCTGCAGAGGTTGAATTCTGTAAATTTTAAGTAGCCCCTATCATTTAAGAATTATTTCATATGTGCCTGCAGGTAAATATTAGACACATAGAATATAGAAATAACCTCATCCATTTTTGGTTTCATAAGTAGGCTGTTTAGTAATGACTTGAATCCAAATAGGCTTATAAAACTAATTTTAAAACATTGTTATATTTCTGTCTGTCTCTGTCTATGGATATATGCAGGCAGATAGATAAAGAAATATTTTCATAGAAATATCACTGCAGCACAGTAATGCAGTCTGATACAGGACTGGAGACGTCAAATACCCTCACAGTACACAACATACCACAAAAGAAAAATTCAGCATTGCCATTGGGAAGAAGAACTGCTATTCTAAGTAGCTTCTAAGAGTTAGTCATGATAAGAAGTCAGGCGTTTGGTTCTTTTATGCCTTTTTACCTTCAATGACTGCCTCTCCCAGTTTTAGTCCTTCTACAGTATGTGGAAAAGCTCAGGTGAGATGACTGCACTTCAATCTCAACTGATGGCTCTGATCTCTCACTACTTAGGATCATTGCTTGGCTCATGGTTGGAAGTATCTGGAAACTTTCTATAAAACAGCAAGGTCAACCTACCATTCTTCCTTGAAATGGTTTGAAAAATTGTTGTTACTGTGACTTAGAAAGACATTACCAAAGATGACACTAACCCTAAAATATGGGGAACACAAGGAATTTGGTGTCTTTTCTAAAGCTAATTATTTTTGTTTGAGTATCTATGACTTATGCTATCAAATTATGTAATTCGAATGAGGAATTTTAGTTTGTTGATGACTATGCATAGGTTCATCAGTATAATTTTGATCTTTTTGTTTCCTACATTAAATACTAGTAGATAAAAGTTTGATCCATTATTATTAAAACCAATGTAAAAGTGAAGAGTATTTCAGTGTGTTCACAATGTATACATGCACATCACTAGTCCTTTTGCTTATATACTAAAAGTGTGATCAATATTTTAAAACAATATTGTTAGAAAAGAAAGTGTATGCTCAACACCCTGCTTTACTTATTATTATTTAGTATTACTACTAAAGACATTAAACTGTAAGTGATTATTCATTCATGCAAGTTTTGCCCCATATCAGGTAATCTGCTCTAGAGGGAAAAAAGTGAAATGGTAGAATGTGTTAAATCCTCAGTCTCATAAACAACACCTAAGCTTTGATTTACGATGAAGTCCTAGTTCTCCACTTCTTGCTCCCTCTGCCTCTGACATTGCATATGAAACCATAGGGCAATATATGCCTTACAATATAATATAGGATGTAATTTAAAGAGTTCTATTGAGTCCATAAATCACACATAGTTCTGTTGAAGCCATTTATGAATGGCAGTTAAACCTAAGAATGCACTATATCAATGGAATGATGAACCACGTGCAGGTACTGCTATTTGTAATTAAGGATAACATAAAAACATGGAGATATGGAGATATAATTCCCTCAGTATTTACAAGCTTCTTGTACTCAAGAAGATGTATTTTAGAACACAAATTGGAAATCCAGGGCTGTAAACCAGCCATTTTAAAGGAAAGATTCATGTAAGCAGGGAGTAGACCATTGTAGCTAAAACATATTCTGATTGGTAACCTAAGAGTCAGAAGCACAAAAGGCCATTGTCTGTGTGCTATCATCAAACATGAGGAGGTTTCTGGTACTCAAATAAACCACACCACACTGTGTGTGGCAGGGTGATGCTCTGTGATGAAGGTGAAGGCCGTGAATGGCTGGTCAGCATAGTCAACCAAGGAGTAAAGCACAGTTCTTGCAGGCTTGGCACTGTTCTGCCTAGGTTTTGCACACTGAGTTGTACACACAGGAGTTCTGGAGTTCTAAAATAATCTGGACTTGCAATTTTCTTTTTGAGGAAGATAAAATGGCAATGGCGATTCTTCAGCTGTTCTCTGCACTTCCTAGACAATGAAGAGGAAATACTGTCTGTCATCTCTTTTAGCTGTTGTGAGACTACTGTTGTGAGTCAATTTCCCTGTGGATGGTCCTGGGAATTAAGCAGGAGACCATTATTTAATGCCAAGAGAGTTTTACCACATGCTATTGACCTTTTCTTCCAAGGATCTAAAGCAAATGGCACACTGTAGACCGACAATACTATTTTGTATTTTTTCAGTGGGTCTTAGGGTTTTCATAAAAATTTCTCTTAAAAAAGCTAATACTGACCTAAATCTAAACAAGCCTGGGCTTGAGTGTGTCCTCCACTTCTTTCCTAGGCTATGGCCAGCATTGCCCAACAACACCAAGATGCTCTCTAACTTTCTAATAATAAAATAAGCCACTGCAGAAATTGTATCTGCATTATCACCTGTCATATCCAATTGCTACCATTTTGGGCTTTTGTTACCATACTTCTCTTTCCAAAGAAGGAAATTAACTCAAGTAACATTGCTTAAAAGCAAAGATAATAATTCATTGACTAATAAACTATCTACATTTGCCAAGCCAAGGATTACAATGCTGTGTAGATTCTTATGAAATGGTTCACTAGGAGTAACTTAGATTGGAATAATCCAAGGATTTAAAGGGCAGAAATAATGAACTCTGACACTACCAACATGATAAAGCCGACCTCCTGTTAGAGGGTCTATAGAATACGTCTGTGAAGAAGTGAAATTTAACAGAATTATGAATGTTAATCAGCATATAGAGATAAGCACAGGCATTCAGAGGAGCCTTGGTTAACAAGGCCTATGAACAGGAAAGTGGGGGTTCTGGTATGTAACAAGAGACTAGGAGACTTCTTTACTGGGAATACTGCAAAATACAGAAACACATAAAACACAGCATGTTTTTATCACAGCTTTATAGTTAATAACAATCAGTATTAATATTTTTTATTTTGTTATTTTACACATAAAATTTTACTAGATAATTGCTATATAACATATATAATTCATATTTATGCTTTAAAATATATACTTTATGTATATGAGTATTTCATCACATGCATGTGTGGTGCATGCAGAGCCAAGACAAGGGCATCAGATTACTAGAACTGTAATTATAGACAATTGTGAGCTTCCATGAGGGTGGGGGGAATCAAACTAGAGTCCTCTGCAAGCACAACAAGTACTTCTAATCTCTGAGTCATCTCTTCAGCTACCTATACTCATTATTTCTAAGTTTAGAATTTTATAATTATCTCCTTTGACTTTAAAAACTAAATGTTTTAAAAGGGCCCATAGTTTTGTAAGTATGAGTAATGCATCATCATCAATATTCTAAGCTGTCATAGCTTCCTGTCAACTCCATGGGTAATTGATGGTTTTGCTTCTATTTAGTCTTTGTTAATAAAACTGATTTCTATTTACATATAAATACTTTTATACTTACATATGAATCTTTGTCTACATCTAAAAGTGTTTCTTAAGATATATTCTGAGCCGGGCGGTGGTGGCGCACGCCTTTAATCCCAGCACTCGGGAGGCAGAGGCAGGCGGATCTCTGTGAGTTCGAGGCTAGCCTGGTCTACAGTGCTAGTTCCAGGACAGGCTCCGTAGCTACAGAGAAACCCTGTCTTGAAAAACCAAAAAAAAAAAGATATATTCTGAGAAATGAGTGTCAAATACATTAAAGGTTTAACTATTTCTGTTGTATAATGTGTTGTTGGAATACACGGAAATTTTACTCTCCTCTTGTTGCTGCTTATTCATCACAGCTGCCCAGCTAGCTTAGCCCTGAACCACACAGAAACTGTGTTCATTAAATCACTATTTGGCTTATTAGCTCTAACATCTTATTAGTTAACTCTTACACCTTGATTTAGCCCATTTCTATTAATCTATCAATAGCCACACGGCAGTGGCTTACCAGGAAAGATTCTGCATGTCTGATTCTGGCAGTTCCATGGTGTCTCTCACTTCCTCCACCTTTTTTCCTCCCAGCATTCAGTTCTGTCTTCCCTACCTACCTAAGTTCTAAGCCCTATCAACTAGGCCAAGGCAGTTTCTTTATTCGTTAACCAGTGAAAACAACATACAAACAGAAGGAAGTCCTACACCTTCCTCCAAGTGAAAAACGAAGCTGTGTCAGTATGAACTGCCATCAGTCATTAGTCTTTAAAATTTCAGTTTGGATAATATTTCATTCATTTTCTTACATACATCTTCCTGCTCTCAGAGGGTGGCAATATATTCAACTGTGATCCTAGCAGTTACCAGAGGAAAATGAGATTTTTCTTTACTTTTAAATCAAAATAGTATTTTTTTTTAAGAATTAAAAATACTTAGAAAGTTACGCCTTATTGAGAGAGACAGTATATTTGTAAAAAAGATTCTTAAGAAAGGAAAGGTCAGGCCTGAACCTCGGAGCACAATGCACACAGAATTTTCCTTCATTATTTTCCTCCTTAGAGTTCACTGTACTTCTGGGAAGTATTATATCTTACACAAGTTAGGCATGTCTCATTCTTCATTTCTTCAGACATCACTTTGTCTCTGTGATTTCCTTTTTTCCTCTCTATCTGTAAATATTTATTGATAAGCTAGGCCTTTCTAGGAATATATATTAAGAAAATATTCTAAAGTATAGACAAAGATTTATGTGGAAGTATAAAAGTATTTACTTGCAAATAGAAAACAATCCCAAGTCTCTAATGCAGTTATCTTGTGCTTGTTTGTATTTGTTTTGTTTTGCTTCGCTCTCTGAGATTTTCAAGGTTTCTCCCCCCCCCCCCCAGTTGCAGTTTTAATATTGCTACACTAACATACCTTTAGGTTTTCAAACCTTATATTTTGCTTTGTGCTCAAGTTTTTTGGCCTATTTAACATGTTCCTAAAATGAAACATCATATCTTGTAGTTCCGTTGGATATTTATAAACAGACTCTCATCTCTACTAAAGTAGCATATTTTTCATTCAAATAGTAAATGATGATGTCCTAATGTCAGCTTCTGGTAGATACAACATTTGGATTGTTGGATGTCTACGTTATTGATATTGTTTAGTTCTAGTTACTGTAACAAAAACCGAGAAAGGAGATGTTGGAATCCCTTCTGTATGCTATGAATATTTTTATTACAATTGGTTAATAAAGAAGCTGCTTTGAGCCTATTGCAGTAAGGAATAGAGCAAGGTAGGAATTCCAAGCAGAGATAGAGGAAAAAAGAAGGGAGAGTCAGAGAGAAGCCATGTAGCTACTGAAGGAGAAAGAAGCGAGACACCAGGTAGAAATTTACTGGTAAACCACGAGCCTTGTGGTAAAATATAAAATAATAGAAATGGGTTCATTTAAGATTTAAGAGTTAGTTAATTAGAAGCCTAAGCTAATAGGCCAAGCAGTGTTGTAATTAATACAGTTTCTGTGTGATTATTGTGGGTCTGGGTGTCTGGGAAATGAATGATCAGACTTTGCCTACAGAAAAACAGCTTAAAGGATAAGGATTTATTTGAATCACAGCTTCAACACTTCCAATGTATCATGGTAGAGAGGCAGTGTCCATTATGACAGCCAGCAAGACGATAAAAGTGCAAGCCTGCATTCTCAGACTCTCTTTCCCACACGTTTCCTACAAATGAGTCTTCAGCTGATCTGTGTTGGTGACACTCACCTTCAGAAACAGTCTTCTACGCTAGTGAGCTCTCTCCAGTGAACATACTCACAGATACACTAGGGTTCATTTTTAGTCACATTTGCAAACAAGTTTAATTTTCAGAGACTGAAAAACTAATGGAAGGTGATTTGGATCTGCTAGGCCTTGGTTTTAGGTTTAAAGTAAGACCAGCTAAGTGGTAAAAATCCATCCCAGTTCTCATGGTGTGGTCTTTGAACAGAGAGAACACACTTCCTAGACTAAAATTCAGATACTGATCAAGAATGCCCCACTTTATCTGGCCCTGAACTTCAATTTCTCTATAGATTTTCTTGCATAATCTAATTTATACTTAACCCACTAATGCTTCGGCAAGTGTTTTATTCTGTATTTCTCAGAGTCCTGTTCTCTATATCATATTCAGTGCAAGCATTGGCTAAGTTCGAAGAGGAGGCATGTTTTATCTAAATGTTGTTAAACAATGACTCTTTTTTTGGTACTTGACTTTCAAATCTAGCAGCAGCAGAGTATGCCCCTAGATTCTAGCTGCTTCTTCCATAAAAAGATTTTCCAGCAATTCCTATTTCTATGTTTCAGAAATGTGAAAACCAACATTTGGAATTTTTTATTTTCAAAAATTATCGTAACTCTTCTTATGTGCTATTCATTGGCACAAAGAACTTTACCTGTTTTTGCTAAGATTTATTGATATTTGTAAAAGAAATCTAATTCTAATACAGTTGCTTTATAGTGCTCAAGATGAGCTATATTGAAATAAAAATTGAATAGCCAGAATGTGTACATTGAAAGGGAGAATAAGAAGTTTGAAGTTCAGTAACTATGTACTGCTTGTTATGACTGGCCAACTACCTAACTGCTAGATGAAACTTACAGTAAATAAAAATTGTGTATCATAAATGAATATTTTATCTGAAAACTAAGTCACACAAATTATCTCTATCAAACCACCTTAGCTTTGCAATCATCTGATAAATGCTTTGTGCCTTCTAATATTTTGGTTTTATTAATAGAAATTACCTAAATCATACATCCTCTTACATGCAGTTTTATAAAGCAATCTACAACTAAAGATAAAGCATAGAAAATAAACATATGCTTCCTCTTGAAGTAATAGCTTTCTTTAAAAATGCAATGTGCATGTTGAAAAAAAATACAATTAGGAAGACACTGGATGTGGGGAGGCAAGACAAGAATGCCTGAAGAACAGAATTTAAATGAAACCATTTGTGACTGCCCAGTCCAATGCACTGAGAGAGTTTGGAAACCATGGTACAGAGAAGGTAATCCAGGTGCAAGTTAGAGATGAACCCAGTCAGGGAAAGAAAGATAAAAATCTAAAGATTAAAATTCAGGTAGAGGTTGTAGAGTACTAGTCAGGGAAGTTCTAGACAGCAAGAAATGCCTGGGGTTAAATACCACTTTGCTAGGATATTCACTAGAACATTGTTCAGCATATGTGTCCAAGGAGGCTGTAAGTCTAGAGAAAGAACCACTGAGATATCAAACTAGATACTCATTTCACAGACAAAGGGCTGGAGAGAGAGTCTATTCTCACCAACCACATTGAAAGGAAAAAGTAAATATATTCTTCACTGAGCTTGGTCAGAGTGATTATGACACCGGAAGGAATAAATAGTAGAGTTTGAACATGTCTACGGATGACCCCCAAAATCCACAGATCAAGAAAAATAAGTACAAAATTTTTACAGATAACTAAGCTTCCTTCTAAGAGACTTGACTCTAGAGGGGCTTGCAGGTGTACAGGGAGATGTCCCTAGCTGGTACCTTGGGCAACTGAGGAGAGGGAACCTGAATTGATCCTATCCTATACTGATGAATATCTTACATATCATCTTAGAACCTTCATCTGGCGATGGATCTAGATAGAGACAGAGACTCAATTTGGAGCAACGGACTGAGCTCTTAAGGTCCAAATGAGGACCAGAAGGAGGGAGAACATGAGCAAGGAAGTCAGGACCACGAGGGGTGCACCCACCCACTGTGACAGTGGAACTGATTTATTGGGAGCCCACCAAGGCCAGCTGGACTGGGACTGAATAAGCATGGGTTGAAACTGGACTCTCTGAACATGGCGGACAATGAAGGCTGATGAGAAGCCAAGGACAATGGCACTAGGTTTCTATCCTAATACATGAACTGGCTTTGTGGGAGCTTAGCCTGTTTGGACGATCACCTTCCTGGACCTAGAAGAAGTGGGAGGACCTTGGTCTTCCCGCAGGGCAGGGAATTTGGACTGCTCTTCAGTATCGAGAGGGAGGGGGAATGGAGTGGGGGGAGGAGAAGAGGAGTGGGGATAGGGAAAGGGGAGTGGGGGGAGGGGGCAATATTTGGGAGGACAGGGAGGGAAATGGGAAACGGGGACAGGTGGAAATTTTAATTAAAAAATAATAAAAATAATTTAAAAAAAGAGAGAGCATTTCCTAGATAAGCCTGGATAGGATAGGACTGCAGATTTGTAGAACCTGGGGATCAAATCCTACAGCTCAATCCTATCACAGTCCTGACCCACTAACTCCAGGGTGACTAAGGCAGTTGTTGTAAGTCACTAAGGTTTGGTGCAACAAGAGCTAACAAATAAAGAAGGGAATTTCCTTAGTCTGGGATACATACTTACACAACAATAACAGCAAACATTCAATGGAAGGATAGCTATTTCTTAAGGCTGTCTGCTCTCATCCTATATGCTGTGTATGTGAGCGTGTGAGTGTGTGTGTCTATGTTAAAAGAGGTTTCTTTTCTTTTCTTTTTTGAGACAGGCTTTTCTGCAGTTTTTTGTTGTTGTTGTTTTGTTTTGTTTTGTTTTTTTGAGCCTGTCCTGCAACTAGCTCTTGTAGACCAGGCTGGCCTCAAACACACAGAGATTGCCTGTTTCTGCCTCTCGAGTGCTGGGATTAAAGGTGTGTGCCATCACCGCCTGGCTAAAAGAGGGTTTTTTTTTTTGTGTAGCCCAGGCTGGCCTGGAACTTAAAACCTTCCAGCCTAGTGTGAGGATTATAAGTGGATGTCAAAATAAGCACCAAATGCTATTTTTTAAAAGACAAGCACAACATTATCACAATCATATAACAATCGAGAATTGGAATTAATTATATAATTAGCAGACAAAATTATTTTGCATCTTATCTTTGATTTGGTATAAAAATAGTTCTATGTTACTAACAATTACTTGTAAGTTTATACTTGTCCTTTCAAACTGTAAAATAAGTAGATAATAAAAAGACAGTTGAAGTGAGAAGCTTTCTACATGGTGGAAATGTAAATACTTTATCTGACCTCTCCTGTGGAAAACAACAACAAAACAAATGCAGAATTGTACTGCCTTGTCATAATTGCAACATAGAACACACAATTCCTGAACCCAAGGCTTGGGGACATTGTGGAAGACAATGTGGTAAGATTGTAAGAGCCAGAGGAATGGGGGCTTGTTCTAAGATTCTGTCTCCTAGGGATTCCAGAAGCTACACCCATTAAGACTCACAATCATGATTGCCTAAACACAAGCAAAGCAAGAACACTAACAATAGACATGCTAAGATGGAGAAGGGAAAGCCCAGGAGGTCTCAACCATAGACAAAGAACTACAGGCACAGAGGATTTCTGAGATCTACAGGAATACTCTTTCCCAGCAAAAAAGCACAGCAATTGGTTATCTAATACTGAACAATCAGCCCAGAAAACTTATACACAAATAACATTAACCAGACTGATATGGGTCTATTTATAGATTTAAGAGTACACACAGAGAGAGAGACAGACAGACAGACAGACAGACAGAGACAGAGACAGAGACAGAGAGACCTAGAGAGACAGAGAGGAACAATAATTACCTAAAAAGATAAGCTATGGATTTGAAAGACAGCAAGGGATTACATGGGATTGCTTGAAAATAAGAATTGGAAGGGAAAATAATACAAACAGATGATACTCTCAAAAATATTAAAAATAAATGAAATATTTCTGTCCAAAATTTTAAGAGCATTCTTAAAACAACACTCACTACAACTCAGCACAGAAAACACTGAACATCTTCTCTTCATTGTCTATGGGCCCTGGTTTCTTAGGCTTCCTACGTGTTTATGAGCTTACTAGTGAGCTTGTTCATTGACTTTCCCCAACAATAAATTCCTTAAAAGAGAACTATGAAAGAAATCTCATCTCTATGTGCTCACTGCTGGATCCAGTTGACTAGAAGTCATGTTTTCACGCTGACCTCTGAGTTCTCTTTGCACAACCGCAGGCAATTCTGGAAGTATCAACATGTTTCTTTTTATATTTTGTAAAGATTATTTTCTCTATTAAGAGAGAGAATACAGTCATGCTAAGAACTAATTGAAAAGTAATTATGAACAACTTCTGCTCTGTTTGAAACGGAGAGAGAGTTGTCTGACATCTCAGCGTCTTCAAACAGCACATCTCAAGTCAAAGGACCTCAACACTGGATGCATAGTCAGTCCTAAGACATAGTACTGGGAGTTCCAACAAATGAATAATTGCTGTTGTTCTGGGAATGGCTCAGAGGCAGACATTCTGGAATGACTGCTGGTCTCCTAAACATGACCAGGTGAGAATCCTCCTTGGTGGCTCTGCACCTGGCTGTGTCTTACACGCATTGCAAAGTCTATCAGAAGAGGAGGAGAATATCCTTGGTTTGAGGGCATCTATTAGCATATTTTCATTTCACAGTAGAAATTCTCAATCAAACTGTTTGAAACACTTTAAAAGACATATCCACCGTGCAGAGATTTAAAAGACATGCGTTAGAACAGAATGTTGATAGGATTCAATTAGAGTTCCAATCCAACTCCTTTGAAATTCTCTAGTCTCTGTTCTCTTCAAATCTTTCAGTTTTGCCCCGAGGTGTACTTTTGTCCAGATGAGAAGATGGCTGACAAGGTGGATGGGTACCTCATTCACAAATATGGGTAGATACCAAGCAAATAACTTGGCAGCATCATTAAAATTTCTGAGACTTCTGCGAAATGAGCCTCACTGAAACCAAGTATTTTGCGAAGAAAAGATCATTAACTATTTTATGTCTGAGATGCTTACCTCTGAGGCACCCACACATATGACTAGAAGCCATATCTGGAACTTATATGAAATTAATCCCTCCAATGTTACCTATTAATGAAGGCCTGTAATGACTGAGCGCTGATGCTGTAGTTTCACTGTTGAAGACGGTCTGAGAAGACATTTCTACTATTTTCTCCAACGTGCATGGCACAGAAGAAATGTAACAGACAGAAGATGCTATCTTAGGTATGATACAGACATCATCATGAACTCATGGGAGCTGTGCTTACCTGCACTGGGTTTGCATGACATTGGTCCAGTCAACCTTTAATTGACAAATGGAGAAGGACTCATGGGGCTCCACCCCTGTCTACCGATGTGCTGACTACTGTTAGAGACTGGGAAAGAGGCAACCATCTGCTGTGTACTCACTGGCGAGCCCTCTGGATGCCTAAGCTCACACAGCCCTGGTTAAATTTAGTGGGTGACAAAACAAAACAAGAAGACATGAATGCAAGAAAGCAATTGTTAAGGACGCGGGAAGGGACTGGCAGGTGGAGGTAGGAGATAAGAGGACAGAGAACAAGAGTAATCAGAATGCTTTCTATAAACATATGAAACTGTCAAAGCCAAGTTTAATTTAGCAAAAAAGAAAAGGGGCATAATTGGCTCATGTATATGGAGGTTTCAGGCTTTGGACCATAAAATAGCAAAAACAAGCATGGCAGAGAGTAGAGAAAGTAAAGTTCTAGTTGATAGGCAGGATTCCAAAGAGAAAGGGACAAAAAGGAGGTCTCACAATCTCCTTAAATGCTCATTTTCAATGACCTAAAATTCCCCAGTAGTCTTCACTAAAGGCTTGATGCTTTTACATGAAGCTTTGGAGTGTCTTCCAGGTACAAACATACCATCCAATAGTGGCAAAATTGGAGGGAAAAACTTTATATTATGAGCACAGGCATATTCTTAGCACATAATTAAATAAACAGACCTGTTATGTGACGAGTTTGGGGAAATAATTTGTAGCAGAAATATCCCCAGGCAATTCCTGCAAACCTAGAAGTCTCTATTGCCCAAAACACTCTCTCTCTCTCTCTCTCTCTCTCTCTCTCTCTCTCTCTCTCTCTCTCTCTCTCTCTCTCGTGTGTGTGTGTGTGTGTGTGTGTTACATGTGTGGAGTTCAGAAGACAACCTTAGGGATCTCTCCTTGCCCTCACCCTGCTTCAGACAGGGCTCCTCCTTTGTGTTTGCTGCTGTGATCTCTAGGATAGTCAACCAAGGCTTTGGAGATTTCTGTCTCCCACTTCACTGTAGAAGAACTGCAATTAAACTACTGCATCTGGATTTACAGGGTTTCTGGGGATTGGAACTTTGGTCCTCACATTTCACAGCAAGCCCTATACCCACACACCATCTCCCTAACCCCACACTGGTTTCCAATCTTTCTTCAGATTTAGTTCATTTGTATCTTGTTTGAGTCCCTTTTAAATTTCCTTTTTTCTCTATTCTGATCTTTTACTTAGGTTTTATATTCAACACCTGGTAAGTTTAATTCCAGTTTCACCTGGCATGGAAAGTCTGCACCAAGCATGGTCAAACAGTTCTCTCCACTGCCAGACATGACTTCCGTTTTCTCACAGTGGTTATAGTACTCCATAAAATTTTGATGCTTTTTTGCTTTTTATTTATCAATTGCCCATACTTTAAATTTAAACGCAAACATAAACTAATGAAATCAGGGTATTGTTACTATTTATTATTATACCCTGTATATGAAATGATGCCTAACATAGAACAGACAGGCACATTTTGTGCTAAAAATATGTACAAATAAGTTAGTCTTGAAGCTGTGATCTGAATTGCAGAATATAAGACAATGGGATGTTCATCATGTTTGTGCTGAGATCCTGGATGCCTATGATGTATAGGTGGTAAAAGAATGAGTAAAAACACTGAAAATTATAAGGTTCCACAATAAGGATCCTGTTTAATGGATACAAATTCACAGGCAGATGGAAAGAAGAGCTGGGTTATGCAATTGAAGCTGAGGAAATAGAGCATCATCAAGGATTTCCTATAAAAAAAAATGGATTTCAACTATGTTCAGAAACAGTAACGGAGAGAAACTCTCAACTTTGGTAAGTTTCCAGTTTTGTTTACTTGACACTATGCCATCTATACAGGCGTGGGCAAAATCGTTTCTGTGCCTACGTTATTTAAATGAAGTCAGAAATTTAATGTGACTTTCAAACTTGTTTTCTACGTGAGACATGCACTAAGCAGTGCAGCACAATCTCAAGGTCACATCATAACAGTAATAAAAGAGAAGGAACTTGAATCGAGCTTGTCTGACTGAGTCGAGACTGTGAGCTCTCAAATATGATACACTGCCTCACAGTCACAGAGCAAGTCCCTGGGAGCTCATCACAGGAGCCCCGGCAATGGCTGTCCTTGTTAAATGAATGTGATCTGTCTGGGAAAGCATGTTATTAATGAGATACTCAAAATTGTTTTAGATAATCTAGAGTAGAACAGTATGCTTTGAAGAGAAAAGAGACATTTAGAACCTGAGCCTTTCTCCTCAGGAGTAATCAAGGGAACACCATAGGCTATGTTCATCACTGCTTCTTCCTTTCCTGGTTTCTGCTCCCTTCCCATCCTGCTTGCTCCTCCCTTCATCTTGTCCATTTCTTTGTTTCCACTATTCTCTTTCTCCTCCTAGCTACTTTTAAGACTTGGTTTCTTTATATTTTTTTATGATTTACATTTCCAAGAGCCTACCTACTGTCATAGGCAAATAACAATTCTACACTGGGAAGTCTCAAATCTGTTATAGATGGAATGTTTGTGTACTCTTGAAATTCATACATAGAAGCTAGTCATGGTAGGGACCTTTAGAATGTTATGTACAAAAGCATTTACATTCTCCATTGTTGAATACATACAACATAAATTTCTACCATTGATAAACCCCATGGATGTTACATTTTGTTAGAGCAGCTTAAATGGACTAAGGTACAATCTTCATGCAATTCCTCAGCAATTTGCAAAAATCTTAACTATAACACTCTACCCTTAAAGAATTTATTACTCAAAATCTGAGTCTGTATAATCATTGTGACCTTCCTCATCTACAAGATTTGAAATCCTCAGAAGTACTTTTTAAAACAGAAATTCTAAATCTAATTCATTAAGTGAGTTTTTATTGAGAAAACCACTGCATTGCAAACACCAGGTCAGATGATTTGGGACCACCTGTAAAATGGCATAGAAGACCGAAATCAAGGTAGCCTGGGTTTCTAGCCCTAGATCTAGCTCTGTAAAACAGTAAGTCACACCACCCCCATCTCAGATGAGTGGAGAGTTTCTTGGCAGTCTGAAACCAGGAACCTCCAAGGTCCAATGTGATTAGATTGGACCCACTGCAATATCTCAGGGCATCCTCTCATTTTAAGGGTATGAATTTAAACACAACTGAGACAGGCTTTTGCTGCCATGTGGTCCTATTCAAATGGTTCACAATAAGATTGAGGCTATCTTTTGGGTCTTAAAAACTAGTCTTAACACTTCTTGACATTTAAGGGAGACTAGTCATTCTGTCATGGTAGAGAGCCACTTTCTAAGGCCTCCACACAATATAAGTACAAGTAGAGCTTCTATGTTTTTATTTTGCTGCTTAGATTTTGTGTAAATACATAGATTAGAAGTATCACTGGCCAGAAAGACTCAAAACCTAACATCACAGAAGGTAATATAAGGTGATGGAAAATGAAAGTGAGCAGTAAACCTTTAACGCACATTAAATGAACGTGAGGCTTACCTCTGTATCTTGTATATATAAGATGTGTATGTAGGAGTGTGTGCGTGCATGTATATGTAGAGGTGTGTGCATGCATGTGTGTAGGTGTGTGTGTGTGTGTGTGTGTGTACTTACTTGAATAGGACTATATAAAGAACTAAAATATGTATTGTAAAGGTGTTCCCATATTTTCTTCACCATAAACAGATTACTAGTCTTTTGTATACTCTTCTGCACTTTATTGCTGTATGATATTTAGTCTTCTATCTTCTTGTAATCACTTAGAAAATACCTTATATGTAGCTATGTATCATGCATTAATTACTAAAAGTAATCTCTTCTTACAATAGTTTTCAATATCAGATGTGGTAGTTTTCATCATTCTTTTTGCAGGGCATGGCACTATATTTCACTCAATGGATATCCCTCAGTCTCATCCTGGTGGACAGCTGGTGTCTTTCTGACACCACTTCCAGAATTGTCTTCACTGGGTTGCTTTATAATGATTGTGTTATGCTAATTTTAATATTGCTTTGGTTTGGATTCTCTACTGTGATCTGTTCGTTCATGTACAGTACCGTAATTTTAACCACGGAGATAGAGATGTCTGTGACCGATGGTTGGTGTTTGTCTTTTCTCATTGCTCTTTTGTTTTTTAGGTGCTTCTTTCTGCATTAGGTTTCTTAAATGAAATATTAATACTGTTGATAAAGAGAAGAAAGATTTTTACTGGTTACTTCCAGGCATGCATAATCAATATGAGTTACTTAAAGGGAGGATTACAAGCTGGAAGAATGGGCTTTATAATACGGTTAGCGCCAGAGAAAGTGAGCTGTAGAAGAGATATTTGATAACCATATGCCAGGTTCTGTAGAAAAGTATCACTTTCTCTCTTCCTCTATCCTCTACACACACACACACACACACACACACACGTGTGTGTATGTGTGATACACATACATATATACATACACATATAACATACAATACAGAGAGAGACAGAGAGAGAGAGAGAGAAACAAATAGAAACACAAAGAGAAAGGTATTCTTTGGTTCTAATAAAAGTAGAAAAAGAAACTTCTATCCAGGAGTTCCTTTTATGAATAACCTGAATAACATGGATACTCTGTGGTTAAAGAGATCTTACTATTAGTTAAATATACACATATATGTATATATACACACAAGTACATAAATGCAGCTTTCAGTGTCCATTTTTGTTATGTGTTTATGGTTTCAGGGATAACCACTCTGTACTAAATAGCCAGTGAGGGGGCTCGTCCCTGAGAAAGGCTAATTCCCCTTCTCCCAGCAGTCGTTAGTTGCCTATATGAGAAGTGATGTAATTCTGTTTTAATGTAAGATGTATTTTAACATAAAAATAAATGAATAAGATGCAGTACTCTGAGTGTACTCAAATATTCTGAAACCTCAAAGAATTAAAGCCTGCTATATAAACAGTGTTGGTGTGACCGGGATGAGGGTAGTGTGGCTGGGATGAGGGTGGTGTGTCCAGGATGAGGATGGTGTGCCCAGGATGAGGATGGTGTGCCCGGGATGAGGATGGTATGGCCAGGATGAGGTGGCTGGGATGAGGATGGTGTGGCCAAGATGAGGATGGTGTGGCCCGGATGACGATGGTGTGGCCGGGATGAGGATGGTGTGGCTGGGATGAGGCTGGTATGGCTGGGATGAGGATGATGTGTCTGGGATGAGGATGGTGTGGCCGGGATGAGGATGGTGTGTCCAGAATGAGGATGGTGTGTCCAGGATGAGGATGGTGTGGCCGGGATGAGGATGATGTGGCCGGAATGAGGAGTGGTGAGCTGCAGGAGGTCTTCACAGGCAGCACCCTTCATTCTTCTTTTCCCAGCTGCTCGCTGGACCAAGATCTCATTTGCCTTAAAACTAAGTTCACCTGAGAAAAATTCAGATGCCCTGACATGTGCTTGAAGAATTCCTTTGATTCTCCCAACATCCCAATTCCACTTTACTCCAAAATTTTGGTTGCAGGTCCTTTACAGTTTTTTTCAACAGCAAGCATGTCTCTTTAGTCATATTTATTAAAGAAAGAAATAAAGAAAAACTCTAGAAGCAATTTCTTCTATTCTTTTCTGTCAAAATACTTCATATTATTTTCATTTTTAGGAGTCATATTTCCTAGAACCGCCAAGAGGACACAGGGATTTCCCCGGCGCAGCTGAAAGAACTGTAGGAGTGAATGATAAGGTGGAGACTGTAATGGGTTGTTAACATCCTGAGGAGGTATGTTCCTGTTATCTGAAAAATCTGACAGACACGGTTTCCCTTATCAACAAGAAAGAATCATTAGCTGTGAATACAGTGTGTCAAGCAAAACACAGCGATAAATAATGTAGAAGAGAGAGTTAGCTGAGGAACATATATACAAACATACATATACATATATGCTCACACACACATATGCACACACATGTACATATATGCTTGTGTCTATGCCCATTCATGTAGATAATCTGCATTAGAGAGTAATCCAAGAATAGAATTTAAGGATCTCCTGGCTGGTACATCCAGAGAACATTATGACAGTGATTACCACTGATTATTGTGATTAAAAAATAAAAAGGCCTTACAAATGGAAAAACCTTAAATGGCCTTGTTAGAGAAAGAACATAAACAGACTAAGGCAGTCATTGCAAAAGACTGACAATATTGAGCTGAGGACCTAAATGGAAAAGATCAGTCTACTTCCCAATGCACTTCTCTGACTTACCTGTGGATAAGTAGAAATTTAATTCCAGAGTGAATGTCTAGGATATCTCTCAATCCTGTCCTTAGCATATAGGAATGGGCTTTATGGAACTGTAGACTGTTTCCAGCACTGTTAAATCTCTATCTTAAAACTCACCCTGTTCTGCCAGGCAGTGGTGGAACACACCTTTAATCCCAGCACTCAGGAGGCAGAGGCAGGTATGCCTCTGAGTGGAGACTAGCCTGGTCTACAGAGCAAGTTCCAGGACAGCCAACACTTCACAGAAAAACCATATCTAGAAACAAAAACAAAAACAAAAAAACTCTACCTGTCCCATATAGTTATGTATAAAGTAAGTATTTTTAAAGGGATTAACACAAAACTCAAATACCAAGCAGTGTTTTCTCTCTATATAAACTCATTACTTTTCACATATAATCAAATAAATTATAATCTTGACTCTAATATTATTTGCAGCAATTTCATTTTTTTTCTGAGCATAACTCTTATTGTATTGAAATGTTTAAATGATTCACATTCAGTGTTTCCAATCCACTTTTCCTGGCTTGTGAAACTTTTTAAGGAAACATTAGCATTTTCAGGCACCAGATGTTTTGACATAAGGAGAAGCAATATGTAAATTTTAATCCGTGCTAGGAACAATAGCCCGGAGGCAACTCTTCTTATTATGTGAATCATATACTTAACCACAATGTGGTGGATTCTATCAAAATCCTAACCATCCAGAATGCTGTAATCTTTTCTCATGGTTGCCAATTAATGAAACTGATACCTATTTAAGATGGTAGGTATGTAATGTAACAAATAAGTGATATCATATTGTTCCCATTAGCCATCACATACTCAGAACTCCTAAGGCGAATAATTTTTAACGACTTTCAAGGTGGGTTTTAGCCTTCTTTCTGGCGGTTAACTAAATCATCCTTTAGATTATATTTTCATGTTTTAAAATTAAAGACATCAACCATTTTAGTGAGAAATAATAAAGTGTGTTAAAGCTTTCTCAACTTTTTGCCTTAACTCAAAGTTTTTTGTGTGTATATATGTGTGCACATATATGTGCCTCTTTGTATGTGTGCTTTTGTGAGTGTGTATGTGTATGTGTTTCTGTGTGTTTGTGCCCATTCCCATGTTTTTATGAGTGCCTCTGTGTATGTGTCTTGGTGTACATGTATGTTTGCGTGTCTGTGTGTGTATGTGTGTGTGTTTCCAATAAAAGATATTTAAAGATGGCTTCAAATGTTCCTTCTGTGTCTGCAAGGGGTGCAGAGAAAAATGTAGAGCTCAATAAAAAAGGAAAAAACAACACATTATCTAAGTACATATACATTCAAATGACAAAATTAAAATTCATCCTGTCATTAACCTTTTTAATCTATGTAAGGTTTTAAACCATTGGCTTATTTTTATGTGTATTGTATTGGCTATTCTTTTTACATAGGTTTTATCATATAAGTCTGTATTTTGAGAATTGATAGTGTTTTACAGCATCTATTTTCTGGTACTTATCCTTAAAAAATAATGAACTTATATTTCAATCAAAGTATCTTTTATACTAATTTTAAATAGTCCTGTTTTATCATTTTTGGTACAAGTATATAAGAACAAAATCCACAAACATGGTATTAAATATTAGAAAGTCTTAATGCTTCTGAATTCCTTATTAATTTCATTATCAAGGGATGGGCGTAGTCAATAGCAATTAGCAGCTTTAAAACGTTTTACATATCAGAATACACTATTCTATTTATCCTAGATTGTCTGGGGAGCATCTAGTATATTAAAAAGGCTTTGCAGCTTTCTGGTGATTTCACTGCTACCATCATGCCTGTTAGCAATTTTGCAACATCCTGATAAATATTTTCCATAAATCAAAGCCATAACAGCATGCAGAAGCAGATGGCAGGAGACCATATTAGAGAATGTAACAGTTACTTTCCATAATGGAAAAATATTGGATCATTGTTGTCAGTCTGGCCTGTGTAACAAGCAGTTGTCAGTTGTGAAGTCTTGCAGCACATAAGTATCCTGTCAGATGATTAACCCGTACGGCATCTCCCTCTGCAGTCTATATACAAGGGCAGAATAAAGAGAAGTCTATTAAAACCCTTAATGGTTATGTTCTTTCATTTAATATATGCAAAGAAAATATTGGTACATTTAAGAAGTACTTGAACAAAAATTCATGTATGCATTTAAACTACACCAATGTTCTTCATTTTCATAGAAAATAAGACACATTACTTTGTTATTAAAATGAAAAATAGCAATAATTATGAATTCTACAGTCTTATTATATTAGCAATGTTTTCTTGATATAACCAATGTTAGACTAAAATTATTGGAATGTTACTTCAGCTACTCATATATATATGTAATGCTATTAAAGTCAAAGATTTTAACTACATTGTTAGTATTAAGATTAAATAGTTGAATTAATTTTTAGCTTGGCATGCCATAAGCAACCTCTATGCTGGTAGATAAGATTCTGGAATTTAGTTTGTCTAAATCTTCATATACAGATTTTTCAAAGTAAGAGATAACTTATGGTTATATAATTCTTTTGAAACAATAATGGTTCCCTCTTTCTTTTGACTACTTTATTTGTTACATAAAATAAGATTTAAAAATTATAAAGTTTGCTTTGGCAGAAATTTTTACCATCTTTATAACTTTAAAGGTATCATAGGAATAATAATGTAATTTTGCAAGCAGCAAAGTCATTATTTTTGTTCTTTAAACCTACTAAACTATGAAAACCAGAATTTTACTGAGGATCTTATCAGCAGAAACAATAGAAATAATTTGATTATTAAGAAATACATAGTGCAAGAAATATGCAAACAAGGCTCTCAATGAGGATAAAAACTTCCCCTTTATGTATAGAATGCACACAAGGACATTTTATTCCCGAATTAGATGAATTTTAGGAGAGAGTGTTTTTATATCAACTCAGTTCTGATCATTTCTCATACACTGACATCCTAAATGAAACTCAGAAACCAAAAGAACACGTGACACAGAAACTGTGAAGTAGGTTTTACAAAAACCAAACTTCCACCATCACCAAGTCAGGAGCTGCCTACGTCGGCTAGTTTTGAACCGGTCCCATAGCCTTCTTGGCCTTTGAACTCACTCTTCACCTGTTGCAGCTTCCCCAAGTGTTCTTATTACAAGGATATAGCACTAGGTCCAGAGGAAGGGTAGCTTCTTGTGGGTTTTTAACCTCTCAATGTAAAAAAGTGTTTTCCTTATTTTCAAATTAAAAACCACACAATAAATAATAAAATACATATCAGTGAATAATGATAAGAAGTTTATCACAGTGTCAGCACTCACTTCATAGGCAATAGGGAGAAATCTCTGTCCGGGTAATTTTCAGGAACTCAGGTTGATATAAACTTATAACGAGACAAGGCCTGAGGTAGACCAAATGACGCACCTTTATGGCATCTACGGAATCTTTCCTCATCTATACTGAAGTAAATTCAAGCCTCAGTTGCTATCACTAAACCCAGATTGACCTAATGCTGATGAAACAGCAATATGATTAATGAATTTGAGTTTTCATGAACAACTTAGATATTATGAGAAAAGAAAATATCAGCATAAAGATATTGTAGAAGAGTCCAATGCGCTCAAATTCTTTTTGAGACTTACATTGCTCTGTGTATTGGCCCTACAATCAATAATACACGTCCAATTAAAAATTAGAATGTTCTGTTATGACATCCATTTACTTAGACTTATAAAGCCCTTCTAACAGTACAAGAAAGGGGAGGCACTTTTATAATACCACTAACAATATTAAATGAAAAGAAAAATAAACAATTTTTTCTTTTATGAAATGTAATTTCTTCTAAGGTTGTGGTAAAGGGGCACACAAAATCAAGAAATTTGTTATGTGTATTTTTGAAGGAAATCCCTAGGAAGAATTTTAAGTACAGTCACATATGAGCACGAAGAAATGAGACTGAAAATGAAGAAGAAGGCTATTCCTGGTGTCTGCAGGTCATCAGGCTATTTATTTTTCAGAGGAATTATTTTACCTTTACAGATAAAGGCAGGGTCACTGATAAGACCCTCAACCGAGGGAGTTTGTCCTAGGCACGTGTTCTCCAACTGATACAGGAAGGCTTCCAGAGAACAAGCATTAGAGAAAATGAACACTACACATTACATCTAATCATTGGGGGTCTTATTATTGCCAGAGAATTGGGAAATGAAAAAGGCTGATTAATGCAAATCCACAAGAAGGAATCCAACATTTTATAATAAATGAGAAAAGAGATTGGTTGGGACATTATCTTGAAATTTTTACTAAAGTTATCATTGAAATTGTACAATAATTCTTTGCATATTAGCAAATTGTTTATTAATAGTGATTTGATAATCAGTCTTCTGTGGTAGAATGCTTTGACAAATAATTCTTCTGTCTCTGTTAGGTAAAGTCTGCAACAATATTCTTTTATTCATCTGTTTTCATGAGGTTTTTTTCCTAAGATTCCTAGATGCTTAAAAAGCTTATTTTTTTCAGTTTATATTCTTTAACTTGATATTTATGTGTCATGCCAAACTTCGCTGTAAGATGATACAAAATATAATATTCACAGAAAACAATTTTAAATATACAACACAAAAGAGTCATTTTTTTTTTTTTTTTTTTGGTTTTTCGAGACAGGGTTTCTCTGTGGTTTTGGAGCCTGTCCTGGAACTAGCTCTTGTAGACCAGGCTGGTCTCGAACTCACAGAGATCCGCCTGCCTCTGCCTCCCAAGTGCTGGGATTAAAGGCGTGCGCCACCACCGCCCGGCTGAGTCATTTTTTTTTTTTGAGTAAGGATTGTTGCTTGAATGTTGACTACTTTGTGAATAGACAACTTCTGATAAATAATTTCATATTTGGTGTGCTTTTATTTTCCTATGCAACTTCAGTGCTATTAGAATTAGAATATTGATGGTGATAAGTACTCACTCCACTGTATGAGGTATTGACTGACATACCCATGTTCATATGTGGGTTACAGATGTGATGCAGAAACTTTTCATTTGGCGTCCATGGATACATTTTGGGGAGTTTTAAAACTTTATGTTGTGGGAAAATTATTGTCCATGCAAAGTTCTGTATTTTTGTAGAAAAAGAATAGATGGCTGTTGCTAAATTCTCAAGGCCTCTGTGCCGTGAAGTTAAAAATTACTGTCTAAATGTTTTAAATTATTTTGGACACAGGGGGCGTAATACCATTCCACTCTATCTTACCCAAGTTTTAATTTTCTGAAATTACACATTCTGAATGGAGCATTAAATTTATTAGCCTCCTCTCCAGAATTATCAATCTGTGCCAAGTCCTTATCTTACCCAATTCCATGAGATCTCAGCATCATGGACAAGCAGTATTACTTCATGAGAATGGAAGATGGTGTCAAATCAACAGTATCACCTGAGAAAGTCTTAGAATATCACAAAAAAAGGACAGTAGAGTCTCAAAAGAAATAATCTTCCAGCTAGAATAGTATGGTTCCCATGGGCCACAAAACATTCATTTCCCTATGATTTGCAAAGTCAGATCAAATGATCACTCCTGAGGGAAACTTTTGTCATTATTATTAAAAGTGTTAAATGCCCTCTGGAAAAATATTGAGAAAAATCTGTTTTCAAATAACATATTTTAGGTTGACTCAATCCATCTGACTTTAATGGTCATTCCTAGAAATTATGACTATGACAATTAAATTATTTTAATACTCCCAAATCTGAGCTGATATATGGTAAGCAAGAGACTATCAATGTCCAGAAGGAGATAGCATTTCATCACTTTTCTTTAGCATAAGGACTTGAAAGTTTTTGATGACATATTGTGTACAAAATACTGAACACTTGAATATTTCAGATATCACAGTTCAACCAAGAATTATACTTTCTGTTATCTAAATTCCTATTCTAGTAACAAATATAACCTCTAGTTTATTATGGCATCCGAGATGTATTTGTCTTTACAACTAAATGTAAACATCGTTTCTCACACCTCCTGAAGAAAGGGATACAGATCTGTCAACCAAACGTCTCCTGAAGATATTTGTCTACTTATTTTCTTTGATCATTTGGTTAATAGTGGTCCCCTCTATTAATTCCCCTTGTATCTATCCTGTGCATTTTACCTGCTGCATTTTCCCTCAGCTTCACAACCATCTTTGCTTTCTCTGAATTCTTTTATTTCACAACTTAGGTTAAGATTTCAATTCTGCACGTTCTCTATCCTTTGGTTTTGTCTTCCTGTTGTCTTGTTAAGTGTCTCCTCGAGAATTAGGTCATGTGCTTCTCATCTGCTCTACATTTTCTCGGGGCCCAGCACA
Organism: Chionomys nivalis; assembly: GCF_950005125.1. Classification (NCBI taxonomy): domain Eukaryota; kingdom Metazoa; phylum Chordata; class Mammalia; order Rodentia; family Cricetidae; genus Chionomys; species Chionomys nivalis. The sequence continues at coordinate 185,801,699 of NC_080086.1, read as the reverse complement.
GTTCTGACTATTCCCCCATCAATATTGATTCATTCATGATCATTCATTAAGATATAGTCACATGCCAGATATAACAATATATGTGTTGATAAATTCCCAAAGTTTAGACAAGTTCGAGAATAAAAGCACGAATGAAGTACTGTACATGCAGATACTTGCATTGTACTAGCTGGTGACAGAAAGGAAGACCATAGGGCCCTCTAAGTTTCAAGGGAAAAAGAACTTTATCTTCCCCTCACATTTGAATAAAATAAAAAGTAATTTCAGCTAACCGATTATCAATTGGCAGTCTAATATTCAATATGTAGTCAATGTTTGAGAAAACCCTTATGAATAAGAAATCTATATCTCACATTGGACATGAAAACAAATTTTAATCCAAACAAATGTTTCTAGTACGGAGAAATGCTATACTTTAGTTATTAAAATTGATTATCATTTATCTTTTGAAGAGCAAAGGAAAGTTTGGTATATAGTTTATGACATTATTCAGATAATCAGATGAATGAAACAAAATAAAATAATATGCCCTACTTACACTATGTATGTGTGCATCTGTGTAAAACAGGTGAGACTGAGGGCCGTGTTCCGGAGCAGAGCTCTCACCGTGGTTCTTATCTGAAGAGGGCATAGATACGTAAATATGCAAGAAGATGTTCAGAATTAGGCTCATTGAACTGATTTTAAAAAGTCAGGATCTTATTTTAGAAAATAACATTTTTAGAAACGTTTTTTTTTGTTTTATTTTGAAAAATTCTCATGTTATTACAGACTGAGTTTCAAATATAAGTAAAAATATTCATTTTGTAGTAAATTTCCCGACAAGAGTCCAACCATACATAATATGTCCATCAGACAATGGAGAGGAAATTATCACCTAATTTGTTAGTCTCGATTCTTTACAAAAATGATGCTATAAGAGGTGACACAGAATACGGAAGTGAGAGGAGGGTGGTATATTGCAGTCCCTTTAAGGACTATAGTTCCAATAATATCATGTCATTGCTCTGTAGGTATCACACTAGAGTCATTATTAAGTAAACCACTTTCCAGGAAAATCAGATTTAAAGAAATCTGGACTCTGTAGACAAAGAAGGAAACGAGACTGCTCTTCAGCGATTCTTTAACACCATATTTCTTCTTCCCTCGGACTTGCCCATTGCTTCTAATCACTTTCCCCCCGTGAGCAACATAATCCCTTTCAGAGAATTAAGAAAAAACAACGTGTGAAACGCAGATCATGATTGCATAGCACCAACATGGCGTTTCTTCCTGGTTGATGACTGAAGCCTGTTTGTGGCTTATAGTTCATCACCATCCTCGGAGCTGAAGCTGCTTCGACTGCTCGCTTTGGAAACCGCAGGCGAAGTGGCAGAGAGGAGAGGGTCTGTTCCAAAGGGGCACATTGTATCACTTAGTAGCAAGCCGTCCAATCTTTGCTCCTCCTTCAAAGCGGCACTAAACGATAAATCTGTGAAGTGGGACAAAGGGTCAGAGAAGGCCACAGCTTGCTCGCAGAACTCCGGGCTTGTCCCCTGAGACGGAGTCAGTTGTTGGCAGCAGCCCACTACTGAGTTCTTCTCAGGATGGATCTGTTGTTTGGTGAGGTGGGGACTGAGATCAGCCGGGCCGAGTGAAGTCAGCATTGGCAGACCGTGAGCCCGTGCTTGTATCTCTAGTTCCTGCAATTTCCAATAAGAAGTTGTAAATTGTTAAATAATGCGTTGGAAAAGTTGACATAATGATTGAAATCAAACTGGAAAGAAAACAAAACAAAGTAGCTAATGAACAAAATGAAGAGGACGGCAAACTACAAACATATTTTGTAAGTAAGGAAATCTGGTGTGCTTACAATACCTAAAAATTACTTAAAGAAAAAAGTCCTGACTGTCAGTAAACCACATGATATGTGATGGTATCATAGCGGCTTGGGCTGAATAGTGCACTACACAAATTGTAAAAAGTCTTCCATTTACGCCTCTTGGTTAATCTCCTGCTATAACTCAAGAGCATTTCACTGAAACAAGGTAAGTGTATAACTTGCCCAAGTGCCTGTCTGCATTAAAAGGAGATACAATTATAAAGCCCATATGTTAATATTTTGTTACACATGAATGAAAGGTAAAATGTAAACTGGTAAAATATGCCTTGAGGCAATGAAATCCATAATGATGTCACTAAAGAAATTAAAGAGAAGGGAGAATTTTAGTGTCCAATATCATCTTACAGAAGCCAAGTGCTTCTCTTGGTTGTTCTGTTTCTGTTTTCCAATGTGAGAGACAATATCGTGTGTGCAGCAAACGAGCACATTTCCCGTATTTGGTAATTGGTTCTCACCCATTCTGTGTCTACTTAAGTCATTTTGATCTTCGATCTCCAATTAAAATCTAATGGAAACAACCCAATTCAGAAGCTTTAAAAGGCAGTAAATTATTTTTCCAAAGGAGGGAAAAGTTGTTAATAAGCAAATGTATACGTGAAACCAGTGAAGAAAAGCAGTGACGAGTTAGTTATACGTTCTCTGTGCAGCTCACGGCAACCATCTCATGACAACCTGAATCCGGAGCACAAGCTGCCGGTTAGCCTGTTCTAATTTCTTCTGCCTGTGTTCTAACTCCCGGGCTCTCTGTTGTTCTTTCTGTAGCCACTTGATGTACTCCACTGATGCCTTCAGAATGGTTCCTTTGTTCCAGCGCATATCACTGTAGAAGGGGGAGATAACCTTTTCACAATTGTGCATGTCAGCAGAATTCATAAGAACTTACAAAATCTTTTACATTAATATGAAATAATGATTTACATGACTATTATTCACTCTTAGATATTATTGCTTCTGAATAGAAATTTTAATAGAATAGTTAAGAAGCCCTTATATAGTAAAATTAATCCCAGAATGAAAATAAGTGTCAAAAGAAAGTAATAAAGTGACTTTTTGTGGGAGAGCTAAATGCAATATCATGATTCTACCATTACAGTTTTTATATTTTTAGTGAAAATTGCTTTTATTATTAACTCTAAGATTAAAATCTATGTGCAGGATTTCTGCATTAATGAACTAGCAAATGTACATTTCTGACGACTTAAGCCTAAATTTTTTAAGATTGTTTCAAATGTACCAATCTTTTAACTTATTTCCTAATATGGTTGCTTTTGTTTCTAAGAAAGAAAAAAGGACATTCTCCCCTGAACGGTGATCCTGAGTGGTTGTGAAACACAGCAGAGTTGGGTAACACTGCTTTATGCAAGAGAGCAAGCTTCCTGAAACCATTTAATCAAATTTTCTGTACAAACAATAACATCATTATTTTTAAAGTTGGACTCAGAGCACCATTTTTAACTATTTTAATATTTTTAAATATTTAAGATAATTAATAGAAACAAGCATTTCTCATAAATCGTTTAAATTTAGCATAGAAAAATATGAGAATACATTTAATAAAAGAGAAATAATTATATAGAAGTAACGAAGAGCCTAATAGCGATCTTAATTTCTGAAAACATTATGGATGTAATGCTGCATGAGAACTATTAATAGCATTAGTAACAAGAGCAAACTAATTAACACATGTTAATTAATGTGGTTAGAAAAGATGGTGACTGAACCTGAAGTTCACTGGCTCTGCTAGATTGGCTGGCCAAGCAAGCTCTGAGACCCTCCTGTCTCCAACTCCCAGCAGACAGATTACAGGCAAGCACATCCAAGCCTAATTTTTATGTGGGTTCTGGGATCTAGACTCAGATCCTTGCGCGTGAGTAGCAAGTACCATTCACTGAGCCGTGTCCCTCACTCTGAAAATTATTTACACACATAGAGCAGAAATAAACATTTTCCAACAGTTGTTTTTGTTTTACTTTGTCTAAGTATTATTTTGAAAATAGTCTTAGTTTGTATGATTTTTATAAACTAGAATAAAGTTAATAAATTACTCATTATGGGTCAGATGTAGGAATATAAAGTCTGTGAAACAACTTTTTGAACATTACTCATGGAAACAGGTTGGGTGGCCATGTCATTAGCAGCAACAAATGAAGGAAAGATACATCTTCATCCGTTCTGCACAAAGGGTTAAAGACATTTGAGTGGCCAACCGTCTACTGAAGTCTACAAAACTACCTCCGTGTTTGCTCATTTTAAATATTATCTACTCAGTTTTCTAGGGCCACCATGACTATTAAGAACAATTCCATTCACAGGGATTTATCTCATGATAGAGTAATTATGGAAAGACCAGTCATTTCTGTTGTTGAACCAAGAGGTAACTGTAACTGAGAAATATTGTGGTCTCCTGAATCGAAACTTTTATGTAGTAGCAGGAACCCTATGGAAACTTATTTTTGTTTCATTTCCTCCCCTAGGGAAAAGGGCATATGAAGGAGGAAGAATAAGAAACAAAAGACATGGCCCACACCCATGCACATATGACCAACACTAAGTGGGTCTAGTTGGATAAATAAAATGTATATCTATAATATATAAGTGTATATATGTACATATATATGTGACATAAAGTTGAAAGGGGAGTGTTGTTGGGGGTTATGAAAGTGTTGGGGAAAGAAATGAATGAGGGATATGTTCAAGTTTCTTCGTATACATGCGTAAAATTTCAAAACATAATGGAAAAATCAAAAGCAAAGTACTATTACAGTCAAATCTAAACACTAAAGCAGATTTAAATTTAAAATAAATCTACAAAATAGAGAGAGAGAACACGGTACTCTTTTTATTGTAACTGATGTCATTTGACTGTTCCGAGAGTTTGCTGCATTTGTTAATATTTGAATAGATAAGGCTTTTCTCTTCAAATGCTTAAAAATGTTCATATATATATATATATATATACACACACACACACTTGTACATGGGAATATATGGTTCTCTCTTATGAGATAATCTCAAATATTGTAGGATTAAAAAATTAAAAGAATATAATGTTATCATAGAAATAAAAAATGTGAACGCACGTCTAAACAAAGAAGGGAGACATTGTCATTTTATTTTCCATAAGGCAATTATCCTTGAAGACCTTAATATTTTTGGGAGAAGAGCTAAAAGTCTGAAAGTAGGGTCAAGACATTAAGACCCGAGGTGTAAATTTAGAGTAGGATTTCCCTCAGATAAAGCTGCAGAAAATGTGTATCAGTTGTCACCTTGTATGTGACATCCACTTTAAAACAGCAGAATTTTAACGGTTTAATTTTTTATTATGCATACACTATTCTGCCTCCATGTATGCCTGCAAGCCAGAAGAGGGCACCAGATCTCACTATAGATGGCTGTGAGCCACCATGTGGTTGCTGGGAATTCCTCAAGACCTTTAGAAGGAATTGTTCAGTGCCTCTTTGTCTGAGTCATCTATCCAGCCTCAAGTATCAGAATTTTATAACCAAGAAATGCAGAAAACACCAGGACAAGTCTGATTTGTATTTTTCTAAAATTATTTTTCTCAATTCTAATTTGTCTGTATAATTTTCTCTTTTAACTCCATGATTTTGATCTGCAAAGAAATAAAAATTTTTGAATGTTTTGATATATAAAAATAGCAATGCCATTGAGTTCAGCATCTTCAAAGTAGCTCTGACCTCATTCCCCAGAGTTTAGTTTAGAGAGCTGGAAAGGTCCTCAGCAGGAGTAGCTCCACCATGCCTGTGCCCAGAAACATGAGACATTTAGGTGAGCTCCAGGTCTTCTTGATCACTATGCTTGCTTTACTGATCTTCTGTAAACACGTGGCTTCCTCCTTTTTTTAGTTAGTTTGTTTGTTTCTTGAAACAAGGTTCATCATGTGACTTGAGATTAACTAAAAGTAACTGTGTAGCCAAAATTGGCCTTGGTCTCAGTAATCCTCCTGCCTCTGCCTTTTAAGTAGTAGAATTACAGATGTGAGCTACCACACCCAGCTATTCTCTTGAACTAAAAGATTAAAAATAATTTCTCACCTTAATGGTTATCATCTATGTAACAGATTCAACTGAGAGTTATTTATTCAAACTGATAATCTCTTGATATTTCGTTGTTTTCCAATTGAACTTTTAGTTAGTTTAACGATTGCCATCACATAGTAATGCTATTTCTTACTTTTCTTTCTTCAAATGGAATCCTGCCTTCTCTGTATTTTCCCTACAATCTTTCCCTAGTGTTTTTCCTGAAGCTTTTAAAGCATCCATATCAGCATTTAAATTTTAACCAATCAGCCCAAATTGTTTCATAGACTAGTCACTCCTCGGGTCTTTGGACCCAGCGTCTACTCTAGTAAAATCCTTTTCAAGATGCTAGATTCTAGATTTAACCGTGGCATCCTCACTGCTGAGCCCCCAAAGAATACTGATGTCACTGGTGAGGTCTCAGTAAGGCAGGAAATGCAATATCCTAAAGCAAAATGTAGTGTTCAGGTGTTTGAATGACATGCTGGAAGTCATATATAGATATATAGATATATTCATCACTCAGTATGTTTACAGGAAGATCTTAATGTTGTTTGTCAACAGAGAGCATTATGAAAAATGAGAGTCAGGAGGACTGATGATCATAATGAAGAAAAAGATACTTAAGAATACATAGAGTGAAGGTTTCTCAACTATCTTTTATTTAAGTCTGTGGGAAATAGATTTACATATTCTAGGCTAGAATGAGACAAATGATAGCCACAGACAGTTTTGGTCAATAGTTTCTGTGGCTATAATCATTCTCACTCATTTATATGTGGTTTTTGACTTGGGGACAATGATGGCGGAGTTAAATCACTACACTACAACCTACAGAAAACATAAGGCTTGCTATATCTGTTGGAAAAGCTTGTCATGTGCTACACAATGAATTAAACCAGAAAGAATTAGATTATCTCAACAGCTATAATATGTTAAAGATTACAATATTTCAGTCTTTATAATATATTCTCATATACCTTACTGATATTTTTATAAAAACAGTTATAAAGGAAAGGCAATTAGTTACTATACTCTACAGATTTATATTTTTAAAATTTTGTGTACACAGAGGGAGAGTTGGTCAGTGGTTAAGGCACTTGTTATTGCAGAGGACCCAAGGTCGATTCTCGACACCCACATAGTAGTTGACAAATGCCTAAAACTCTATTATCTGGGGTTCCAATGCCTTCTACTGTCCTCTGTGGCATTAGACATGTACATGGTTCATATATGTGCACACAGGAGAAATATTTATACATATAAAACATGCATGTATTTTATTCATAAATGTATTCATACCTATAAAACAACAAAATAAATAAATCTAGAAATAAATAAGTTTATTTGTGTGCCTGTCTGTGTGAATGTATGCAGTGTGTGTCCAAGTGTCTACAAGTGCCAGAAGATGCTGGATGCCTTGATGGTTAGTGACAGGCAACTAGGAGCTGACCAACATAGGTGCTGGAAATGGAACTGAGCTGCTCTGGAAGAGCAGCATCCATTCTCAACCAGACTCAGTTGGATAACAAGAAGAGTTCTCCATTTAGTGGCTTTAGCAGTTTTGAATGATTATCTCTAGAACCTAAACTTGGTCTGAGCACTTCAGTTCTCTCTGCTGGGTTGGGTTCTTCTGCCAGGCTTACCTTGAAGCCCGTCCTTTCCAGTGTGCTAATGAAGATACATATCTCACTCATTTCTAATCTGAGTTATTTTATTGTCCAGATTAGTTATAAAATTTAGATTTAAGGAAAGACTATTTAATGTCTCACAAGTATCACTTTATCAAACACTCCTTTCTAGATGGGGAAATTGTTGATATTTGGGAGATCATATTTGAATCGTCATTCAAGCTGCAGATAATGACTTTGATCTTTGTACAAATGCTCTATTTTCAATATTGAAATTTTGATTAGTTATTTCTTGATATTTATGATCTCAAACCCTATATATCTGGCTTTATGTTTGCCACCAAAATCTGGTCGGCATCAGTCATCAGTATCTTACAATTCTATGTTAGCATGCGTCTCTCTAGAGCCTGAACATATTTGACATTGTGACAATTTAATTTTAATGCTCATATAAATCTTAAGTTGGAAGCAATGCTATTATCATAAGTTGAATATCCAAGTCATTATCATAAACAGCTTTTGACACTACCATTAAATTGCCAATACTGTTAGTATGCAGAGACCCACTGTGATCTGAGGGCAACTCACACACTTATTTTGACTATCAAAAGGATGGGGCAAGGGAATGTCTTGATGCTGAAATAGATATTTCAAAGGGAGACCAGAAGAAGACTTATCTTTGCTGTAAGATGCTTCATTTCCTGGTCATTGGATCTGTCCTCCCTTTTCCCACCCACCCATTTGTGGGACACTGAAACTACAACATTATTGCGCAAATGATTTTGAACTCACGGATCATTAGACTTTGGAATAAGAGTGCCAAGCTCCTTGATTCGGTAATTAATATTATACCTTCTTCTTCTTTCAACTATTAAGAAAGAAATATTATTGATTATTCTCATTAAAACACAGTTCACTGTTGGTCAGCTGTAAATTTAATAATCTTTAAAAAATAGTAAAGAAGATATTCCCAGTTAGTCAAAGGACAGTTTCTAATAATAAGATAAAAATTCGAATATGTCTTATACCAGCAGGAAAATTTATAATAATTGTGAATGTATACTTCATAACATGATAAAATATTTTGCCCCTAAATGATTTTATTTTTTGAATCCACTCACATTACTATATACATTTATACATATATATGCATATATATGCCTATGCTTATTCAGTTTGGTTGATACCTCACTCATACACATAATCTGTCAAGGTCATTCACCATGCTTTACCTTTCTCATATACTCTCCTCAACGTTTAGCACATTGCAAATATATGTGATAAGCTAACAATAACTGCATCTCTTGGGATGGAGAGTTGGCTTAGTGGTTAAAAGCACTTGTTATTGCCAAGAACCCAGGTTTGATTCTCAGTAACCATATGGAAGTTCACCATCTCCTTGGGTATCAAGCATATATGTGGTGCAAAACATTCATACACACAAAATAATAAGAAAATAAATCTAAATAAATAAATAAAAATAAAACTTAAAAAAAAAACAGATGGTGGAGGCCTACACCTTTAATCCCAGTACTCAGGAGGCAGAGACAGGCATATCTCTAGCTGGTCTACAGAGTTCCAAGACAGGCAAGGCTACACAGAAAAACCCTGTTCTAAAAAATTAAACAAGAAAAAAAAAGGAAAATTAAAAAATAATTATATCTCCAGAGAGCTTGGCCTACATAGGTGTTAGACTACTAGTTGCTTTTCTCTTAATTAGTAGTTATTTGGTGTGTGTGTGTGTGTGTGTGTGTGTGTGTGTGTGTGTGTGTAGACATACATACAATAGCATGTGTAGAGGTCAGAGGACATCTTTTAGTGACAGGAACTCTCCTTGCACTGTGTGGATCATGGGGATCAAACTCAGGCTGTCAGACTTGGCAGCAGTGCCTTCGCCCACTGAGCCACCTTACTCGTCCTATTTCCTTAATTATAAGGTTTTTCAAACTCTTGCTTGAATCAGACAAATCTGGTAGGATTGTTGAACATGTCTTTACCTCACCAAGGAATTCTGATTTATGTAGAATCAGTATATGCACTCTTGAAATGTCATTAAGTGAGGCTGTTATTACATGTGCAATGTTAGCCATTCGAGAACTGTAGATAGAAGCCCTTCAAAATTTCTTGCTGTTTATTTTTCTATATTTATTTTCTATATATTTTCCTATATTGGCCCTATATAATATTTTTGCAGTAGATTATGTGTATAAAGTATTCAGGGAAATTTGTGCAAAAAAAGGCCATAAAAAAGAAAAGTATACTTCAAAAACATTGCGAAATACCTAAATAGTGCCTGTTTGAGAACTAAGACCTGCTGCATGAGAAGAAAGTGACTAACAAAGATCATTTGCCTTCCCAAATCCTCTGCAAAGCCAGGGACCATTAGTAAGCTTTATCTTTGGGGACAGCACATTCAAATCAGAGTACACTCAATCACTGAGCTTGTCTTCCTCTTCACTAACCATTCTGCTTCTTTGTACATGACTTACAGGGCAGCTAAATATTTCTACATAAGTAAGCAAAAGTAAAACTGAGAGAAAAGCATGTATGCTTTTCAGAGAGAATTCTATGACAATTCTGTGTTCACATACATTAACTCTATATCACCAATGAAACATGCGACAGCAATGAAGCAAGTTCATGATTCTATCTCAAAATACATTAGTTTTAAGATTGTTCAAAGTATTTTACCTAACTCCACATTGTGCATACTTTCAAAAGCTACCTTCTTCTTAGATTCTACTTATAACATTTTAAATGAGCAATTACAGCTTCAGTTGCTCTTGAATAAACAAGATTTTTTTGTAAATTGCAAAATTTCACTAATCATTATGATTTTGGCATATTCTGTCAAGTCTAATCCCTAAATCCACTGGCATTCTACTGGCATTCAGTAGACTACTTTTGCATTATCTGGTCACACAGACACCAGGGAAGACCAAGACCAAGAGAATCCTATTGAATGGCACCCTGACTAACTTGCACAAGAAATTTCCTCTTTCACTCCAAGGCTCATTTCCAGGCCCAGGACAAGCTATGACCTAAACTCTCCTCTCCTGAGGGAACGAGCTTCCACCTTTAACTATGCGTAATCAAAGGGTTACATATGCTTGGAGCAGAGTGGTAACTCAGGTTCAAAGTTACTGATAGCATAAAATAGAAAGCCACAAGAAACATGTTGCAAGTTAAAGGCTTGCATCAATATTGCCAGGCCAAACCCAGAGATCCTGAGAATTTCAATCCGCCCTTGGCTTTCCAGGTTTTAATAAAGAATTAACATTTTCAAATTTGATTTTTAACTTTTACATGTTTAGGCAGCAGATAAAGGCAACCTTCTTTGTAGTTTTGCAATGGCTTCTTATGTTCTGTAGCTTTAACTGTTTTATATTTGTCATCTATAAAATACACAGCACTAAATTTTTAACATTGATTTACCACAAAATGAAACGACTAAGCATGAGAATCCAGTTACATAACACTTTGATAAGACAAATAGCAGACACCAATAATACTATCCATTAAAGGCCTGTTTTGGTTTTTTTTTTTTTTTTCTGTTGTTGTTTTTTTTAAAAAAAAAAAAACATAGAGAACAGAAGGAGAGACAGGGCAATAACTTCATGGGACCTATGGCTCCCCAGTATATTAACTAATAGAACCAGTTATCAGCTCTGCCCACTCATGCTCCCCCTTACCTCACATTCTAAATCAAAGTTGTCTGCAATGCCCTTGAGAACTAAGGGAACCCAAAGGTTATGGCTCAAAAGAGTTGGAGCAAGGGCCAGCGCTGCTCACTGTCAGTTAACTGTTACCAGTCTGATTTGGCAGTAGCAATAAGAACTGTCAAGGGTATCACGTGTCCATACAGAATGGATTTCAGTCCATTGCACATAAGAAAATTGCTGGTTTGACTCGCGGCTTTACTCTTTGCTTTTCATTGTTACTCTTTCTCTGTTGAGACTTGTGTCTCGGAACAAAGCTGCTTCACACTCAATTAGTGGAAGTCACTTGAAATAGTGAATCTCTTAAGACAAGACTGAGCACTATAAACCCCAGCCTTGCTGATAATCTACCTCTCTCAGCTGCATTTCTCCAGGTCCTATGACTGGTTATATGAGTCAAAATGACTTAAGAAGGCACGAAGATTCAACATTACAACATAAGCCACGCCTTTCAGCTAATGTATCATTGAATAACGAGGAGCAAGTTGATACTGAAAAACGAGAATGTGTACTTATTTCTGACAGCATCAAGTACACTTTATAGCCAGTTGCTTCTTTAAATCTATGAGCTGGTGAATCACAACACTGCTCAAATGTAACCAAATGCACTCATCTCAGTCAAGCATGCCTTGCCCGAGAAGGGAAGGTAAAGAGACTGTTCAGCTTGCCTCGTTTCATGAAAATGCCAAACTTTTTCAAAAGTTCTCAAGGTTTGCATGTCTAAAATCGGCTCAAGTTGCTAAGCATGGACAATTAATTTCAATAATCCAATTTCAAGCAGCAATGGCATGACAGCAAAAGACTACTTTATTCTGCATGCATTTCCTCTTGTATTAATTTTGTCTGAAGAAAAAAGAAAACATACTCACTGAGATTGTGGTTGTCCTTTTTCTGTCTCTCTTTCGCCAAAGCTCTAGTGTCAGTTTCTGAACAAAAGAAACAGTTGAAACAGAGTTCAGTTCTGCTCTGGAGTCTTTCCCTACAATGTTCAGAAACACTGGGTAGGAAAAGAGGATTGCTTGTTCTAGAATACTGCAGTAATATGCTTGATGCCATATGAAGAAATTTAGGGCAGGAGATGCTTCAGTAAAAGACAATGGCAAAGTCTTGAAGACCTGGAGAAGCAAAAATCTTATCTGTTTTTATAGCTTTTCATTTTAAAGTCATGTGGTCAATTATCAGACTTATGGTCTCAGGCTCTTCACCTGGGAAATGAATATATTACAACAGCTACCTGATAAACAATGGAAGGGTTTTATAGGCATGTTGCATGGAAACGCTAAACTCTTCATTAATGTCTATCATTATTTCCATATTTTTGAGATTCAGAAATTAACTTTGTGTCATCCAAAATATTTATGATTGCTACGTCAAAGGAATTGAAACTAGCTATATATCTCAGATGTGCACGTCAAAAACATCTTAGCACTCAGGAAATAACAAAGTTCGCTGCAGACTTGACTTGATGGCCAGTGTCCAAACTCTGAAAAGTGTCCAAAATAATTCTGACTCCATGGTCTTCATAAATGGGTAGTTCCTTCACCATTATCAGCATCCATTGGGATTACGATACCAATAGAATATTAAGGAAATGTCCTTGGTGGCTCTAAGAGCTACTTCTATTGTGCTGTCTATAAGACCTTCTGGAGAGGTGCACGCAGTTACAAAGCAAGACTACTTGTCAATTTACAGCATTTTCACACCCAGGGCTAATACCAGCTCTGGAATGTATTGTCTAGCCTAGTCACATGTCACAGACTATGTGACTCATAAGAGCGACTCATAAGAGACTCTGAGTCACAACAATTGGCTAAGCTTCTCCTGGATCCTTAGGTCAAGAAGATGAAATCAAAATTTTAAAGTTTGAAAGAAGCATATGAGCAGCTCCATAAATACCAAACCCATTCGACTAAAATGTGAATGATATTGACCTATTGTTTAGTGACATTAAGAAATGATAGATCTACTCTCAACACTTACCTCTCCCTTTTAACTATTTTTTTTTAAATATTTATTTATTCTGTATACAGTATTCTGTCTGTGTGTATGCCTGAAGGCCAGAAGAGGGCACCAGACCCCATTACAGATGGTTGTGAGCCACCATGTGGTTGCTGGGAATTGAACTCAGGACCTTTGAAAGAGCAGGCAGTGCTCTTAACCTCTGAGCCATCTCTCCAGCCCCCATTAACTATTTTGACCGTACTTTAAGAAACTATTTAGCATGACACTACGTCATTCATATATATGCAACTCATAAAAAGTTAAAAGGCTAAAGTTTTTAAAAGTCAACATTACCTGCAATTTCCTTTTTCATGGGCAGGATGTTTGGACAGGAAGCATTCATTAGATTTATGTTAACTGGAGAAATTCCCTGCTCATCAGGGTAAACATCCAAAATACTACTAGATAACTTAAAGAAAAAAGAGAAAAGATCAACTAATGCCACTGTAGACATACATATATTTATGTATTCGTTAAATTCCTCATTTTAAAGTTATCACTTTGTAATGATTATGACAATAGAAACCATTAGTTTTAAACAGAAAATATGCATTTACTAATGTAGTGATATTGTGTTTGTGTTTTAACAAATAAAGCTTGCCTAAAAGATCAAAGTGCAGAGCTAAACCACTAGAGGCCACCTTTAATCCCAACGCCTAGGAGTCACAGGCCTTTAATCCCAGCACGAGAGAGGTAGAGACAGGAAGGGATATGGCTAGACAGAGAGGAATGTAGGCAGCAGGAGACAAGAGCTCAGTGCAGTCTGAGGTTTGGTGAAGACAGATGCAGTCTAAGTTGCATTCTGATTTGCAGTCTGCAGTCTGAAGTTGCAGTCTGAGGATAGGATCACACCTTTGGTCTGAGCATTGGTAGAGGCGAAGGTCTTTCTAGGGGCTGGCTACACTGCTTCTCTGATCTTTCAGATTTCATCCCCTAATATCTGACTCTGGGTTTTCTTTATGAACAATTAGAATTTGTGCTACAGATTACTTTTAAATACATTATGAAATGCATGTGGATAAGATATGCTGAAAATAGTATTTAGATTGCAACAAAAAGAGAGATCAGTTCATGCATGAGGGAAAATTCTGATGAATATTTACAAACCTATGGAGCCTTGAGCCAGATTATGACATGGTTGCAACTTGGTACTATTAAAATATCTTTTTGAAAAAGCTATACACTTCTTAACAAATCTAGAAGTTTCTTGAAGACTGCAAGTGAAGTAAAATGGCAAAATTTTGGGGAGCTTCAGAATGCTGTCAGTAATTTCAGAATCTGGCCATCAAGAGGATTTTCGGTTGTTAATGAAATGGGAAACTATGATCCTTGAAAGCATACTTTCCCCACTGTACACTAATGTTCTAGATTGATATAAATAGCCCACTTGGTGACCAAGAGCATACTAAGACTAGCTTGCCTCTATTAAACATAGGCTCTGTCCAACTGTCAGCTCTGCAAAGCTTGTAGTTCTTCTTGAGCACAATTTCTTAGAAACATAATGTACTTTAAATACAATTCAAAATTATATTGTTTCATTACTCGAACTGTGCTTATTGATCATGCAAAAAGATTCAATTTAAATAATATTCAAATATTAAGCAAATTCCCAGTATTTCAGGGAACAGTTACATTTATGACATAAGATTTAAAATTATAAAATATTTCTAATTTATATATCTGTGTTATATTTCTGGGCAGTTAACCAAAGGTTGAATAAGAAGCAATTGTTTTCTCTTAAGACCTATGGAAATATATGTATGTATATATATATATATATACATATATATACATATATATATATGTAGTCAAACACAGCTATGTCAAAATTATTGCAGAGAAATTAACCCTACATTCTACTTATTGTAAAATTCCAGTTCAACCTGAGTTACTATTTCAAGATTTAGAAAATCCACTGGACTGAACTCCCAAGGTCCAAATGAGGAGCAGAAGGAGGAAAAACATGAGCAAGGAAGTCAGGACCACGAGGGATGTGCCTACCCACTGAGACGAGATGGTGGGGCTGATCTAATGGGAGCTCACCAAGGCCAGCTGGACTGGGACTGATGGAGCATGTGATCAAACCGGACTCTCTGAACGTGGTTGACAATGAGTGCTGACTGAGAAGCCAAAACAATGGCACTGGGTTTTGATCCTACTGCATGTACTGGCTTTGTGGGAGCCTAGTCTGTTTGGATGCTCACCTTCCTAGACCTGGATGGAGGGGGAGGACCTTGGACTTTCCACAGGGCAGGGAACCCTGACTTCTCTTTGGACTGGAGAGGGAGGGGGAGAGGAAGTGGGGGGATGAGAGAGGGAAATGGGAGGTGGGGAGGAGGTGGAAATTTTTAATAATAATAATAAAGTTTAAAAAGAGATTTAGAAAATCAATTTGACAATCTACATGAAGAAATTACTTAGGCTGAAATTAATTTTCAGGGGAGCATGTTGCTTTAGTGTATTAAATAAATGTGTATTTCTAAGTAAAATCAACTACAAAATGAAGTTTAAATGACCTAATACATAAATCTATGTTCCTATCAAGAAGTACATTCTAGCCTGCTTTTGTCTCTACGTCATATATTTTAATATACTGCTATCTTCATTGTTAGTTTTATTAGAAAGCCTCATCTTTAATTTATCTAGCTTATACTTTACTTATATTCACTTAATTGATTTTCACAGTGCTCAGGACCAACCCAGGGCCTGAAATATGCTACACACATATATGCTCTATCATGAGCTTCATTCTTGACCCTACAAACTCATTATTTTAAAAACGTATTTTTATTTTACAGATTTTAGATGGGGAGTATTTAAGCACTTATCCTTTTCCAATTTACTTATTTTAGAAACAAACAAGGGTTGACTAAATTAGAAAGATGATGTATGTGACTCTCTGGCCAATCCATTTAGGAGGTGTTCTACAACACAGACTGTTTCCCCAAGGTGTTCGTCATCTCAACAGTGCTTTAAACACACACATTTTCATGGTCACATTTGAGTAACTTGTTGGTTATGAGCCAAGGCATCTCCACCTGAAAGGTACATTTCCACTGTGCCTTTGAGAAATATAATGGATGTACTGAACAAAAAGACAGGGAGTGGAGGGGAAGGAACTCGGGAAAGGGAGCTTTGCCTCTGAAAAGCTTGAATTCAGATGGATTTCAATGTAGACTGGGAAATTGCAGAAATGTTCAAGAAGAAAAGGAACTCTAGTCCATGTACTGTAACAATGGAGAGAGAGGGTCCTAACCACTGGGTCCACAGTACCTGCTCAGATAGTACTCACTGCATCAGTCCATAGAAAGAGAACAGGTTTCTGACAATGAATCTAATCCTGCCTAACTCTAGCTAGGTTATGTCATCCCCTGAACTCGGCTATAGTCTAATTTATGCCTTAAATCATAATGATTAATACCCTACTATGCTGTAGGTACTGTTCTGTTTCATGCAAACAGTTAATCACATTTTGAATATCATTAGATTGTCGAGTTTCAAAGTGTGTAACACACTTCAGGTCATCTAAGGAGAATTCTCTCCATAAAAACTTGTGCAAATGCAATGGTAGTGAACACGGAATGCATGCATATCCATAGGAAAGCGCTTACAAAGCTAACATGCTTCTACTTTTGCCAGAGGTCTTCGTTACTTCGGTAACAAGGCCTATGTCTTTGTGGGTTGGCAAGCAAATGGATAGGTACTTTGTGAAGATGCTTTTATTCTTGTTAAGAAAAGGCAGGCTGATTTCTCAATAAGGCAATACACTGACATGACAATGAATGAACATACTGTTACCAAGCCAAATAAAAATAAATAATTTATCTTAAAATCCATTTAAAGGGGCCAAGAATGCATCTTTGTGAGAGGATGCGACTCTCTGGTAGAGAAAGAACATTTCTGAGAAGCTGCTTGGCGATGAACAGTGAGTGATCGTGATGTATATCTAGATTTTATTCACATCTTCAGTCCTGAGGTCTGATGAACAGAAATAACCTGGATCCAGCCTTCATACGTGATAGATCCTTTCAAAGCACTCAGTATTTCTTGGGGGATGGGGGTATTCACAGGTCAAAATAGCAAAACATCTAAGGAAAATGACGATTTTGAGAAAAAAATAAATGATTATAAAATGACCAATAACACAACTAAGAATTAAGTATAAAATGAAAATGAATGAATGTTTTTCAAACATGAGTGAAAATAATTATACATCTTTTTATTCCAGCCTTGAGGTCATGAGCATATGAGACCATTATAATAATATTCCTAAGCACACAGCATTAAGTTAATGCCCCCCTCAAAAAAAATCAAAATCAAAATTGGGCTGTTAGAAAAGTAAGAAGGATCTGGGAGAGGGAAAATAAAATGATCATAATATACTATTTAAACTTTTAATGAATTAAATACAAAAAAACATTTACTTCAACAAAGAGTAACACTGAAAAAAAATTTAATGAAGTGCTTAAAATGAAAAGCTATTTAAAGATGTGTTTCAAAGATGGAAATAAAATTGATCAAGTATCTCAGAAAAGTGATTGTGGAATGTAAGGAAAAGGCAATGGTAGAGATTGAGATCAAAGACAAGAGAGAAGTATTCCAGTCTTCATAATTACAGCCCAAGTGAATTGGGGTAGCAAGGAAGTGCTAAAAAATTACTATGGGAATATACCTTTTAAAAAATTTTTATGCACATAGATGTTTTGCCTAAGATATATCTGGGACCATGTGAGTGCCTAGTGGCTGTAGATGCCAGAAGAGGGTATTAGATCTCCTGGGATTGGGAATACAGACAGCTATGAATGCCACATGGGTAATGGGAATTGAACCCAGGACCTCTGGATGAGTAGCCAGTATTCTTAACTGCTGAGTCACCTCTCCAGTACAAGGAAATATACTTTAAAAGTAGAACATAAATAATCTAAAATGTGAGAAAAATAGTTGAAAATATATTGCATTAGTCAAAGTGTTACAAGGAGTGGGTTGCTTATTTGTCCTGGACACCCAAAACCTGAATAGTCACACAGAAACTATAATAATTAAAACACTGCTTTGCCCATTAGACCTAACCTCTTATTAGCTAACTCTTACATCTTAATTTAACCCATCTCCATTAATTCGTGTATCGCCACATTGCTGTGACTTACCAACAAGATTCTAACCAGTGTCCATCTCAGACTGAGGATCCATGGCTTCTCTCTGACTCTGCCCTTCTTTCCAGCATTCAGTTCTGTATTCCCTGCCTACCTAAGTTCTGCCCCATCAACAGGCCAAGGCAGTTTTTTTATTAATGGAAATCACCACATATGGAGGTGAGTCCCACATCATCAGAGTTCTCTAGAGGAACAGAATTCATAGAATGATACAAACACACATACACACACACAAACACACACACACACACGGGAGTGCAGACTTGTACAGCCACTTTGGAAATCACTGTGGTGGTTTCTCAGAAAACTGAGCATTGATTTACCTCACTGCTGGTGGGAGTGCAAACTTATACAGCCACTTTAGAAATCACTATAGTTATTTCTCAGAAAATTGGGAATTAATTTACCTCAAGACCCAGCTGAACCACTCCTAGAATGCTCAATCATACCATAAGGACACTTGCTCAACTATGTTCATAGCAGTTTTATTCATAACAGCAAGAACCTGGCAACAACCTAGATGTCCATCAACCAAAGAATGGAACTTTAAAAATGTGGCACATTTACACAATGGTGTATTACCCAAGTGTTAAAAAATAATGATACCATGAAATTTTCAGACAAATGAATAGAACCAGAAAAAAAAATCATTTTGAATGAGGTAACTCAGACCCAGAAAGACAATCATGGTTTGTACACACTTATAAGTAGATATTAACAGTAAAGTAAAAGATAATCATGCTCCACAGACCCAGAGAAGCTAAGTAACAAGAAGGACTTAAAGGGAGATGCAAGGATCTCCCTGGGAAGGGAAATAGAATAGATTCCACAGGAGGACTGGGGATGAAAGTGCTTGGGAAGAGCAGGGATCGGATAGGGAGGAGAGGGAGAAAATATTGAGAGAAACAACTGGAACTGAGGTTGAACGTAGCACAGTGAAAACTCCATTGAATCTACTAGAGTAACCCTAACAAAGACACCTAGCAATGGGGGACATGGAGCCTAAATAAGTCATTTCTGTAACCAAGCAATGCTTCAAGAGGAAGGATTGAGTTACTAACCCAGCCACAAAGCCTTCTACCTACAGTTTGTCCTCCCTGCAGAGAGTCCTGGGATCAGAACCTAGCAAAATCGTCATCAAAAAGACCATAGTGTTCATCCAGAAACTGATGGGAGCAGGTACAGAGTCTGACAACAAACATTAGGAGTAGATTGCGAGTCTTGATGGTGGGGAGGAAGGATCTGAGGAACCAGAGAGGTCAGGGACACTATGAGAACATGGCCCACAAAATCAGTGGATCAGGACTCATGAGGGCTCTCAGAGATCAGGGAGCCTATAGGGGTCTGACCTAAGTCTTCTATTATATATTTATATTATAACTGAGTAGCTTGGTGTTCTTATGAGATTCCTAACAGTGGGAGAGGGGACTATCTCTGACTCTTTTGCCTACTGTGAGACCCTTTCCCTCATACTGGGCTGCCTTATTCAGTCTTGATGTCTTGATATGCACCTGGTCTTATTATATCTTGTTTTGCCATGTTTGGTTGATGTCCCTGGAAGGCCTGTTCTTCTCTGAGGGGGATACGGAAGGGGATGTATTGGGGAAGAAGAGAGGTGGAAGGCGAAATACTTGGGTGAAGGAATGGAGTAGAAACTGTGGTCAAGATGTAATATATGAGAAAAAAACATATATATGTATGGAGTAAAGATGAAATCATGCTGAAATTTAACAACCAAAAAACAAAACCACACATAAAGTAATTTTTTTAGCATAACAAAAAACTAAAGAAAAAGTCTCAGACTTAAATAACAACTCAACAAAAATAGATTAACGTTGAAATTAGATAAACTATTAAGAGATCAGAAGAAAAAAATAATCAAATAACAAGATAACAGCAAAGCATTAAAAAATAAATTCAAAAGCACAAGCACAATCATTTGTGGAAAAATAAATTAAGAGTACATAATGTTTCTATAAGACTGATTAAACAGAGAAAGAAGATAAAATAAATATCCAAATAAACAGAGTATACAACTAGACAGTAAGTTTACAGGGTGGCACAAATGTTATGGAAGTAACCAAGCATGTTTTGCTTAAATTTAATGTCCACTCCGTGAGCAGAGGAACCAATACACAGTCCTGCTAAAAAGCCAATAGCCTGAGACTTGAAAGGTCATAGACCAATGACTCTTAATGACATATTGGTATTCCATATAGCAGATCATCACTCTGCCCTCATCAGAGAAGCTACATCTTTCAGTATATGGTTTTAACAAAGAGACCCAAAACAGTACAATGTGCAGAGAGTAAGAGACTTTGGAATACTCAGGGTTAAGTAGGAATGTTATTACTAAACCCCTAACTTCAAGGTTCAAGTATCTATGAAGAAGAAGAGGTAGTAAGATTTAAAAGCTGGAGAGGGTAAATAACTCCAAGGAAACAGTAAATTAGAGACACAAGATAACTGACACACATATGAATTCTGAAAGATGGTAACAACATGGCAAGACCTGCACAGATTCAAACTACACAGAATTTCTGCACTGAAAATGAAAAGTCCTGTCCCTAACCAAGAATCTATTTGTAATCAGTATCTGGAAAAGACAACATCATTTTTTCCAATGGAGTGTCAATGAATAAATCAATCATACTCCAAGACAGAACACAGACCCAGGAGATGATGGCCAAAACAAAACAAATTCCATGTTTCGTAGGGTTTTTGTTTTGTTTTTCATTTGTTTTTTTGTTTTATCATCGTTGGAGTTTTATGTTTGTTTGATTGTAGAGATATTTAGTGTTTTAATTTTTTTTAAGTTTCTGTCTTTCAATTCTCACTTTTTGTTTTTTTTCCATTTTGAGTCAGAGAAACCAGGAATATGGGTGGAATGGGCAATAGGATTCTGAGATGAGTTGGGGGAGGGGAAACATTAAAACATTAGACAGAGTAAGTAGCCCTGGCTGCCTGGAACTCTCTATGTAAACCTGGCTGGTTTTGAACTCACAGAGATCCACCTGACTCTGATTCCAAAGTGCTGGGATTAAAGGCATGCATCAATATGCTTAGCCTTGTATGAAAGAATTCTTAATATTTTAAAAATAATATATAAAAGATAATGAGTTTTTTTAATATTTGGACTAAGGTAAGGATGTCCGCTTTCACCTCTATCATTCAACAAATAATCTAGACAGAACAATTAGTCAAGAGAAGCCACGAATTCACAAATTATCAAGAACTACATAAAATGGTCTCTGTTTAAAGACAACATGATTTATAATCTTATATTTAGAAAATCCAGAGATTCCATAAAAACAAAAGACACAAAACAAAAACAAAAAATGCACCCTTATTTAAACTAACAAATGAAGCTGCTAACCCAGTCACAAAACATAAAATCAACACATGAAAATCAGTTGTATTTATATACATAAGTGATGAGCATTCTGAAAAAAAAGTTAGCACATTTCCATTTAAAATAACCTCAGAAAAAGATGTAGGAATAAGCTTAACTCTTATAAATGAAAGATGTATGGGCTGAAAACCAAATAATACAGATAAGATTAAAGACATAAAAGATGAAAAATAAACTGTATTTCTAGAAAGAGAATATTGACAAGATGATAACACTACACAAGGTAGTCACATAGCCAATGTTATTGCCATCAAATGCCAAGCACATTTTTGAAGAGGTTGAAAATCATTTGTTAAAATTCACATGAATTTTCAAGGAACATTAATAAACTAAAAACAGTCTTGGAAAAGAACTAAGTAGAGAATGAATACGTCTGGATTGCCAAGCTGTTACAGTGCTATGGTAACACAGAGTGACATTCTGACATCACAACAATTACACAGGGCTATAGGGCAGAAAAACAAAGCCAAAAAAACTTCCGAATATAGTCCAGCAAATTGGACAGGGTTGCCAAGACCACTCAGTGGCAAAGGGCAATCTTTTCAATGAATGGCAATGGTTTCAATGGATATCTAAGGAAAAAAAGAACAATTCTGGGATCTTATCTTGCACTTATTTAAAAATTAACTCACAGTGGGTTAAGGAACTGAGCACAAGATATGCAACAGGAAGACTCTTGAGAAAATACAGAGCTCTTGAGAATGGTGGAATCAGCAGAACACCGTTTGCCAAACTAACTTTTAGTGACACCGGAGAGAAATAGCTTTGCTTTTGTTTACAATTGGTGCTGTCTGGATAAGAAAACAGTCTACAGCCAAAATTATTGCAGAAGCATCTACACAAGCCATAAATTGAAAGAATATCCATCACCTCTTACCAGAAAACCACATACACTGGGACCTAAACTCCACTTTAGAATGACCGTTACTCTTCAGGCATCAGACGCAATCTGAACCCTGATACGATATTTTAAAATGATATCCACTCTGGAATTTCATCTCTGTTTTCATTCCTCAAGCTCTCAGGTCCCTAACCTAAACTATGCATCCCCATTTAGTGTTTCTACATCCCTTCTAATAAACTCCCACTGTCTCATACCAACATCTTTAAAATACCCTTAAGATCTATTTGACCTCAAGAAACTGAAGCCTAAAATCCCTGCCATATATAAACTGAAACTCTTGTGTCTAGCACTCAAAATGCTATTATAGCTTTTTGTTACAGATTTGATGCTATTTTCACTACTTCTAAACTTTTAAAGCCTTGTCATTGTCATGTATACACATACTGGGCCTTTCAGTAGGAGATTTCAGACTTTGGTGTGAATAAGGGTTATGATTGCAATGATTCTGTGAATCTGGAGGTGAGGAATTTATAGAGAAAAATAAAACACAATTTAATAACATATGCTATGCCAGAATTGATTGTTTGTTAAGTGTCAGGGATAATAAAATAAGTCAAATAACATCTTCATAACAGTGTTGTAGGGTGCATATGACTATCATTCTAAACAAGAAGCAATTGCGCTCAGAATTGAAGTAATGGTCTAAGAATAAGACAACTCTAAAAGCAGCAGAGGTCGCAATGAGACAGCTCGGTGTCTGTAAACACAAAGATACAAGTTTAATATCTAAAACCCATGTGGGAAAATCAAGAGCTGTGGTATTTGCTTGTTATACCAACACCAAGGATATAGAAACAGGTGTCTGGAGCTGACAGGTCACCCAGCCTCACCTACTATGTGAGGTCACATCAGTGGGAGACACCACCTCAAAACAGAAGCTGAAATAATAGCTTAGATTCAGACTTGTAAGACACAAAGGCTGTATCCTCTATTATTTTCCCCACTGCGGAAGCATTCTTGTCTTTAGTTTCTTTTTGTGTCTTGAATAGTCAGAACAATTTGGAGCTACTGACTGTATTTTTCTTCCCCACTGCTCCTTCCTGAACTCCACCCAGCCCATAAATATCAGAATCAAACAGTTCCTCTCAAGGGCTTAACTCAGGGGCCAGCTCTACCCAACAGACTCTCTGAAGGTAACCTGGCTTATTTTTCTCTTCTCCAAAGTGCTGTAGGACAAATAAACTTAAATAAAAGTTTAAATGTAATTTGTACTTATTTATTACTCCAGTGCTTTTCATTTATATCCACTTAGCAACAGAAAAGATTCCATAGTCTACATTCAGTATTCTCCCAGAAATTATTTTGAAGTTTTTCTGGACATGCCCATGAATTGCCTAGATAATCTCATTATAAATACTCAAAAATGAACAAAACTTATGGACAGTTACAAGTTAAATTTACAAGTAAATATTCAGTGAAATAACAAAAGGTAAAAAGAGGCCCTAAATGGTGTGTGTGTGTGTGTATGTGTATGTGCATGTATGTGTGTGCATGTATGTGTTTGTGGTATGTGTGCATGTGTGGTGAGTGTGGTGTGTGTGTGCATGTGTGTGTGGTGTGTGTGTGCATGCATGCATGTGTAGTGTGTGTGTGCTGTATGTGCATGCGTTTGTGGTATTTGTGTATGTGTGTGTATATGTATGGTGTGTATGTATGCATGTGTGTGTGGTTGTTTTTGTATGTGTGTGTATGTATGTGTGTGTATGTGTGTGTGGTGTGTGTGTGTATGTGTGTGGTGTCATAGCACATATTAAATGTGAGTTTTTAAAAGATACTGACAGATGTATTTGTTTAGACCCTTGCCTTTTGCTTTCCTATGAAAATATGCACTGTAGATCTGAAATGGTAAAACTGAGCAGGAGACTGTTTGATAGAGAAACTGGATATAAAAGAAGATAAACTCCTATTCTAAAGAGGCGCACCACAGGGAACGGTAGACTGTAGAACGTATGCACACATGAAACACTGACTTTCCAAAGATTATTTTCCTTCCTTGTGGGTGTTGATTCATTTAGATTAACTCAGCCAGATTTTTTTTGCTTTAGAACATACACCACCAATTGCCTCAAGTTTTATTTTATTTGTTAAAACATCACTCTGAGGCTTAAATGACAAACACTGGGCTGTGAAATCCTGCTGTGTTATTTTGTTATTATTATTTTTGTTCCATTGTAAGTGAACAAAAATAATGAGTGGGGCTGGAGTTGGAGTTTCCTTGGCAAGCTAGCTTTAACACAAATAGAAAAATACAAAACTGGACGCTCACAGTTTCACATCACATATACTGCGTGTTCATTATTCTCTTCTCACTAAAATAACAAGTTGTTAGTGTGAGTATGAAATAAACAATTAACCGAATCCCACATTGTATACAAAAGTCACAATAAAACATTAGCTTTAGCAGGTTTTTGACTAAATAAACTATATAATTTCTTAGCATAGCCCAGAGCACTCCAACACTGTTTGTAAGTAAACAAGCTCTTTGAAACACACAGTTAATTATGGTTAACACATTTCAGTGCGAATGTCTACACCTTATTTTACCCACTGTAATGCTAAATTTCAAATTCAGCATTTAGGCCAGTTTCATCTCCAGATAGTGAAAGAATTTCAAGATGTGCGTACTCACCAGCTTCAACTTGGAAGGGTCTAGAACCTTCACAATAGCAATGGTTTTCTCCTTCTCCTTCATCATCCTTGTCCTGAGCTTGCAAACACTAGCCAGGAGAGGCACACAGGAACTTCTGCGCTAAGGTGAACTTTGCTTCTTCCTTGGACTTTAAGACTAATCTGGTCTAGATTGTGACTGACAAAAGCTTGCTCATTGATGGCGTGCAGTCCTTTCAAGTTCCAAGCAAGCGCGAGAGCTTGTTAATATTTACTCAGACCTTGTCTCTGGAATGGTCTTGAACTATAACAGTTTGCTTAGGTTGCCAAATACCACCAGAATTTACAGATACCTGGCTGAAAAATACCTGATCACTTTAACATAAATGAGTTACTACCCACAACCATATCTCCAAAAGGAGAGAATGGAAGAGGCTAATGGGTAGAAATGGCAGACTGATATCTAAACTCAGAAGTTAACTAGTCATCCAGCTTCAATGGAGCAGAGAGTCGGGCCTGTCTCAGGTCCTCTCACACGTCTAGGAGCTAGCTCCCCTTTTCACAATGATTGACATGGAGGTATGAGACCACTGCTGCATGTGTTTTCCAACAGGGATGTAGCCAAGCAAGAATCTTCTATTCATTTAAAGAATGAGTTTGACCACATTCCTGAACGTCTCTCAGCATCTCTCTGCTGTGTACAAATATAAACAATCTCTAGCACATGGATTTTTTTCTGAAAAACATACACACTTTTTCATTATCATCATTATCACCCTGTGTAGCCAAGGAAAAGTGGCAATATTTTATTGTTGCCCTTGTTGTGATCCTGCTGCCCTTTAGAAATACTCATAAAAAGGAATGCTAGTGGCAACAATCAATTACAATATTGGACCTGAGTTTAGAGCACTTTGATATTTAGCTGCTGACACTCATGTTGTGTGAGGCATCATGCTAGTTGCTAGTGATGGACTACTATGAGAATGTTGTTTGAGAAGGGAAAAGGTTGAAAAACACAGAGATTTTAGAAATACTGGATTTGATTGGGACTGAAAGTAGAGGGAGGGGAGAATAAAGCAGAGAAGAGCACAACATGACTCTTGGAGTTCTTGATGTTAGTATTATTTTCTCAGATTAGCCAAAATAGATTTGGGGAGTAAAGTCTTTTTAGCCATTGTAAGTTTGAGACATCTGTTGTAACACAATGGATATCAAACAAGCATAGGACAGATATGTTAAACATGGAGAAAAAAAGGCCTAGGTTGAGGAGGACAGGACATCATCTACAAAGATAGATGAAAAGAGATGGCTGAAGACTGGGCCTAGAGACATAGCATTTTGTCATCTGTTAGAAAAGAAAGAGCTAGCAAAATGGATGAAATATCAGATTTCCTAATATGTATATCAGAGAGTACCTCAGGGTATGGTTAACCATGTCAAATGCAACTTGGAAGCCAAGTCAAACTAGAATAGAGACTTTGATACCAGATATTAAAATTATATATATTTCATTTTGAGGGTTTGGAGGGCGGAAATGAAATGGTAAAGTTATGTAATTATACTATAATCTCAAAAAAAAAACCTGTTTCAACTGATTGGTGTTAAGAGCCCTTTTCAAGTCATGAAGACAAAAGCTTGATTGAAGAGGAGAAAATGGGGCCAGCAGATGCTGCATCAGATGCTGGAAGGAAAGAAATGGAGGCAGTAAAGTTTTGTTTCAGGTTGTGGAGGGGGATGTTTGTGTGCTGAAATAACATGGTGGCTAGGAAGCAAATGTGTTCAAATAGAGCTATGTGGTTTGGTGTGATTTGAGGGGATTGTGGAAGACTAAGACAACACTGATACAAACAGTCTTGTAGATATACTGCTGATATGGGGGGAAGTACACAGAAAGAAAATTTGTTGGGAATTTAAAAATGAGATAGAGCCGGGCGGTGGTGGTGCACGCCTTTAATCCCAGCACTCGGGAGGCAGAGGCAGGTGGATCTCTGTGAGTTCGAGACCAGCCTGGTCTACAAGAGCTAGTTCCAGGACAGGCTCCAAAGCCACAGAGAAACCCTGTCTCAAAAAACCAAAAAAAAAAAATGAGATAGAAACTTTATTCTGTTCTAATAGGGTGACAGAAAAATAAAACAGATGTGGAGGGTCAAGAGAACTGTTAAAGCTATTGAGCGAATCATAATTGGACTGACAGACATATTTTCTTTACAGAGTGTTATAATAATGGGTGGGGAACCTTAGAAGTACAAGGAGGGATGATATTGTTCAGTCTCCCTTACTGGTAATCGTTTAGGGTATGATTATAGGTTGACTCACGGGAGTAAACAATCAAGTGAAATCTGATGATCTATTTCACATAGTCTGCATGCACAATGTGGTGAGTGCTCCTCATTTATTTGCTCAGGTAAAGATATGGCAAGAATAAAAGAGTTTATCCAGTACTGCAATCTAGGCAGGATATGAAAATGAGAAGAAGTTAATGGTGCTTGTAAAAAAAAAAAAAAAAAAAAAAAAAAAAAAGAAGAAGAAGAAGGTGTTATATCTTGGACTCTATTGAGATAAAAGAAGATTTTTTAAAATTTGGTAAGTGGGAAAAATAGGTATTGAAAAACAGAAACGTTGTCAAATGGTGTGTCTTCTCAATAAGCTTAAACAAGAATAAAGATATAAAGCTATAGGAAGCATCCTTCAAAAACTGGCATTGGGCCATAAATGTATGAAATAAAATACTAAAATTATGAAGAAATTGTCAAGAACTCAGACATGAGCTTGTGAGGGACGGTTATAAGAGGAAGAAGAAAACTAACATGGAGGGATACTAAAGAAATGGAGAGCCTGAGAGGAGAGGTTGATGAAGCAAGACTGACGGGGCAGAGCATTATCTGCTTCTGGTGTTCTGGGTCCTTGAGTTCTACTTTACACAGATGCTGCATAGGAACCAATTCCTCGTACAGGTGACCACCTCTCCAGAGCACACAGAAATAGGAAGGTCATTGTCATTTAGGGTCTAGTCACTCAATAATTATTGTTAGGGTAAAATGCAAACCCTTGAACACTTTTCCTGGAAATCTAACAAAAGTACATTAAATTACTTAGACAATTTCTTTGTGTATAGAGAGGTGAACACATGTCTAATATTTAATCTTATCTGATTCTCTGTGTGTGATGCTCAGTTACCTGTGATGTCTGAAGTTCTGTATACTAGGGGAAGGAGGAAGAGATGGTTCTCTCAATAGAAAGTCTATTTGGAATTAGTAAAGAGAAACTAGAGGCTTTCATAGACCATTTCTCGGGCAATGAATATCAAATATCTATCTTAACATTGTTTAAGTAAATGATTCACTGATCAATGGTTGACCTCAGCCTACAAAATGTAGTCACTCACATTCTCCAAATGAAAACTTTAAAATAACAACTGCACTTAAACCTTTTATATCTCATCGTCTTATGATTTCTACAGGATCTTAACCCACACACTAACGAGCCAACAGTAACCCTTCTAGATATGCGGAAAGAGTATATACAAGCTTTACAGATAACACTTCCGAGACTAGTAACTGGACATTGAGTAAAGTAATCAAACAAAAGATAAGATAACATCCATTCTTGGAATATGATTCCAGGAATTAATACCGACTTAGACACAGAATTTTTTTCTACATTAAGGTGATGAGACCTCTCTCTATTTTTCAGCTCAGAATATTGGCTCAGAAATAATTCATATTTTATCATAGTAATTTTTCTGTCTTCAACAAGGGAGTAAAGGCTATGAATCTCAATCTATTAATCATAGTGAAGAGTCAAAACCAAATCAGGACCTCATGAAGGTAGTTGATTATAGGCAAAGCTTCAAATAGGAAATGTCAAAATTAAGTCATTCCTGCATAATGCTACAGCAGATTAGATACAGAATTGGATGCTTGAATATAAGATAGATATAAATATAGATAGATAGATAGATAGATAGATAGATAGATAGATAGATGATAGATAGATAGATAGATAGATAGATAGATAGATAGATAGATAGACAGAATGACAGATAGATGGATGTAGATAGATACATATATACATGTAAAAACATACAGAGAGATACACACATAAACACACACAAATGTACAAACACACACACAAAGAGAGAACAGTGGAGCCCTATAATTTTTCTCAACATTATATGATCTTTTAGTATTAAGTATTTAGCAATATTCATTTGTTGTCTTGTCTATTTCAAAAGTACAGAATAAAACACCATTTCGCAGTCAAATGAAATTACTTTGTTTTTTTAAGCTGAAGTGATTATCAGTTTTAGGGTTTTTGACATTTTGGGGGCCTGTAAATATTTACTGTGCTTTGCATGGGCAGAAGAGTGCGTGTTCTTTCCTAACAATTCCATACTGTTCATAACCTCAGCAATTTCCATCTAAAGGAATCCAATGCATTCAGAATACTGTAAGTAAGGGTTAAAGTGGCGCTTCCATTTGAAATCAGGGAGAACTTTAGTGAAGACTGAGAGTATATTTTGCATCTTTAAGTTTTAAAACACTTAGTTGTGTATTTCAAAGCTCATGCTATCTGAGAGCTGGGTCCATGGCTCTGATAGGTTGCTTTTCCTGCATCACCTACCCTATGATCCCTGGTGACAAGGCCCCCCGGGGGACACTTACTGCAATCAGCATCTAGATCAGCAGAGTGCTTCTCGTGCTGTGCTTCAAACCAAAGTCCACAGCCTCAACATGTTGACAGAGGACTTCCATATCATCTTTCTTCTTTCAAAATGTTTTGTATATGTCCAAAGGTCAGTGGTGAATTTTTAGCTGACTATTGCACATGAATTTAGATGATAATACAAAAACGTACTCTTTTCTTCGTCTCTGTAACTAGTGATATAGTACCAAGGATACACACAAACCCCTTAAACAGCAACAGTACCATACACTTGCATAGTGAGGGAGATATGCTAGGCACTGTCTCTAGTGTTTGACATATTCCAATCATTTAAGCTTCACAGCAGCCCAGGGGAGGAATTCGATACTTATCCTCATCATACAAAAGGAAATCTAAAGGAAAAGAAATTGCCATTTTGTTCCAGATTACCTGAGTGTCAGAGGCAAGTTTGAACTCCTGAACTCTGAATCTATAGTTCTAACCTCAATGGAATCTTTATTTGCATTTTCAGTTCTTAAAGCTTCCTTTTCTCTGCAGAGAGGCTTAAGAAATAACCAGTAGATGAGGAAGGCTTTTAAAGGTTTACACTTTTGAAAAAGACCGTGTGCTTCTTTTGCTCTTTCTACCACCACCCCCCACCCCGCCCATATACTTGTAATAGTTGACACAAGAGTCACCTCTCAGTGAAGTATAACCTGGACCACACTGTGCTATGGATCTTCCTGTAATAGATTTTGTTTCTAAGAGTATAAACTGAGGTGGTAAGACCCACCCTAAATGTGGGAACCATTTCCTGGGCTGGACCTTGGGCTGTACAAGGAAGAAAGTGAGCTTGTAAGCATTTTACTCTCTCTCCTCTTGGCTGTGGGTATGATACAGCTACTTCAAGTTCCTTCCACCTGATTTCCCCACACCCCACATTGTCAGCTAAATCAAACCATTTCTCCCCAGCCCCATTTTCATTTTGTTGGAGTATTTCATGACAGCAATAGAAATGAAACAAGCAACCATTGAACCTCTAGTTCTCCTCTTCCCACCCTACTGCCTTTAGTGAAAATTTAACACATGTAAACTGAAGAAGGTATAAGTGCTGAGTTGAGAGGCATGGTCGCATTTTGAGTTTCTCATGGCATATAAAGAAATAACCAGTAGCAAACACTTCCAAAAGCATTAAACTACCCTCCAACCAAATTCTGCTGTATTCTAAGAAAGGTGGTTGGTTAGCTTGAGTCAAGACTTGAAAGACTCTCCAATTATGACTTTTCAATAATTTCACGAATCAATTCAAATAAGTGTTGCCAAATACTTATTGAGCAATATTTATTTTCAGACCTTTCAAGAACCAGAGGAATTACTACAGGCAGCATCAGTGAGAAGTTCTTGCCCTCATGGAGTTCAAGCACTATTGAGGAGTAAACAGTAAAGAGTAGAACACAAGGAACAGAGGTTGACTGGATTCATAACTCTTTCACTCTGGACAAAGATTTGCCTGTGAGTAAGGTATGGCATTTTCATCAATGAAGTAACAAACTAAAAGAATGAAAAAATATTATGATTCTTTAAAATATATCATGTGGTGTAAAAATTTCATAATGAATGAAGTCATTGAGGTACCAAATCTATATGGAGAATCATCAAGAAAAAACCTTAAGGTGGAGGTCAGGGGAATCTCAAGTTTGTGTCTCAGAGAGAATTAAAATCATTTAGACAAATGGCAAATAATGAATTAGAGGAAGAAAAGAAAAGACATACGGATGACCTGAACTCTAGAGAGGCACCTGTGAGCCAGATGCTAAAGAACAGAGCAGTAAAGGGTAAAGGAAAACTCTAAGCTAAGAGCAATGGTTAGTGTAGAAGGCACCTTCACTCTTGTAAGTACAAATGCCAATTGCATGTTGGGAAAACATACACTGTGAAGTGCTTCTCTTAATATTCCCTATCTCTGTGCCAGAGACCTCCAGTCTCTCACTTATTTCTAATTCCAATCATCACTTCTGAACCTGAGGACACTCTCCCAGACCTGTGAGGTGGTACTATAGTTATCACTGGATGAAGGAGAGGTTCCCTTTTGTTAGTGAAGGAGATGGCTTAGAAGGAAACAGGGAATAAGACAAATATCAATAGCCACTATCTCTTGAGCGCAAACCATGCCATTGTGTTTGGAAGTTTTAAAATATCAAACAAAAATCAAACTAACCCTTTTTCTAGGCTTTTAGTCACACATCTGTAGTTCCATTCCCTGGAAAGTTTGAGATAGGAGGATCTCAGGTTCAAGGCCAGTGTAAGGTATATAGTGAGGCTCTATATCGAACAGCAAAAATAAGCATAAAGGCAAAGGTAAGGCATGAGCCAAAGAATAGAAAAAAAGATCCCATGGTAAACCCAGAAGACTGATGCATGCTGCCTTCATGACACAAAAGACTACTTTCAAGATTTTACCAAAATCGACAGGCATAATCATTACCTATGGGACTTGATTTTTCTTTAAGAATCAATAATTGTTACAGAAAAATAAAACTTTGGATGAGGTGGTTGGAGAATGAATTGTATTGGGTGTATGTTCTAATATTTACTGTGCAGATCACTCTCATCTGACTTATAGTCTGTGTTCTTCATGCACAGAACAAGGAAACTGGTGCTGTATGCCACTTTTGAAAGTTCCATATGCATATACACATACATACATACATACAGGGATCCACATTCAGCTTTGTATTTCAGAGAGTCCTACAGTGTGATAAACTTTTTTTTTCTTCATCGAATAATCTATTGGGTCTTCATTTTTTCCTACTTTCCAAGTTAACATAAATCTTTTTAAGAATCTTCCTTTTCTGTTTGGATTCAAATGAAACCCTGAGTGTTCTACCTTTGCTCTTTGAGGCTGTGAAATTAATATTGGAAGAATATCAACCTGAATAGGCCATTCAGATTAGAAGAAGATGCCCAGGTGGGAGAGAACAGAGCTCCACCATGGGATCAAGGCAAATAAGCAAAAGGAGAAGAAAGTCCATCTGCAATCGGCATAACTTATCTACAAGAAGTTGCTAAAGATTTTTCCAAATTTTAGTTATTGCCTACTTTGCATCCTTGTTTTTTCAGTATTTTTGAAGATTCATTTAAAAGCAAAACATGTTCCATGACACAAGCTATTCTTATTTATTTGGAAGAAGTCTCAGCATCACTCCATGCCAGCTACTTAGTAAGTGAGAAGAAAGAATTTCTTTAAATTAAAAAAAGTATTAAAAATAAAGTGTAAAAATCTATTTATAATTCCATGAAATATTTAAAGTAATATGATAATTTATTTTATTTTAGTGAACATTTTAAGACCACACAATTAGTGTTTTTATATAATTTGTATAGGTTTCAAATCTATGTATAGTGATATTTTACTTATGATCTAACAAATAAAGCTTACCTGATGCTCAGAGTTCAAAACTAGCCACACTAGTCAGCCATACAGGCCAGGCAGTGGTGTCACACACCTTTAATTCTGCACTAGTTAGCTATAGAATATTCCTCTCTAGTGCTGGGATCAAAGGCATGGAATATAAAACAGGATGAAACAGAAATTCACTCTCTTTTCAGTCTGAAAATTTTGTAGAGGCAAGAGGTCTTTAGCGGTTTTCTGCTTTACTTCTCTGATCTTTCAGCTTGAACCCTAATTTCTGTCTCTGGGATTTTATTGGTTGTGCTATATCTATAGATATTTAAGATATTGATAAATTCAACTAAAGTTACTCAGAAAACCTAAACCTTTATGATTAGAAATAAACCTTCTAAATACAAAGGTTTACTAGTGGCTCATTGATAACTAATTGAGTATTAAAATGAACTACATAATTTAGTATTAAAATGAACACGTATAATTTATTATGCATAATTAATTTGCATATGGTTAATAATTGCAGACCAATTAGTAAAGACCCATTTCTTTTGTTACACTTTCATATGAAATATCCACTGCAAAATTGTTAATTTCAATTCCTAGCACTTAAGATAGACTTCATAATCAGCCATTGAACATACGTGCCATTCCGCATGACCATCTTCTCTCCCAAGAGTCAGTAGTTTTGTGAATGGGTTTCCTGTACAAGCAGCATCACTGTCTGGGCTCATAGGTCCATGCTCTCCCTGAGGCATACAGCTTGGTGCTGGAGGTGGTGTCCTCTTGAGAGTCTGGTTGAATACCTGATGGTCAAGGGTCATGAAAGGAGTTACTTGCTGTCTCTGGACCTTGAGCAGCTGAGGTCTTGTAGAGCTTTCCCAGTGTGCCTGGACCTGCCGATTTAAAAATAAATAAATGAAATGTGGATTACAATGTAGTAAGCCAGTTTTTCCCCTAAAGGAATCAGGGCACTAAGATTACTGCAAT
Source organism: Chionomys nivalis (assembly GCF_950005125.1). Taxonomy (NCBI): domain Eukaryota; kingdom Metazoa; phylum Chordata; class Mammalia; order Rodentia; family Cricetidae; genus Chionomys; species Chionomys nivalis. The sequence goes on along the minus strand of NC_080086.1, from coordinate 185,767,310 downwards.
CAAGAAATGACAGCCTACAGAATGGGAAAAGATCTTCACTAATCCCACATCAAACAGAGGTCTGATCTCCAAAATATACAAAGAACTGAAGAAATTGGACACCAAAAGAACAAATAATCCAATAAAAAAAAAATGGAGTACAGACCTAAACAGAGAACTCTCAACAGAGGTATCTAAAATGGCTGAAAGACACTTAAGGAAATGTTCAACATCCTTAGTCATCAGAGAAATGCAAATCAAAACAACTCTGAGATTCCATCTTACACCTGTAAGAATGGCCTAAATCAAAAACACTGATGACAACTTATGCTGGAGAGGTTGTGGAGAAAAGGGAACACTCCTGTATTGCTGGTGGGAATGCAAGCTGATACAGCCCCTTTTGATGTCAGTGTGGCAATTTCTCAGAAAATTAGGAAACAATATTTCTCAAGACCCAGCAATACCACGTTTGGGTATATATCTAAAAAATGCTCAATCCTGCCACAAGGACATGTGATCAACTATGTTTATAGCAGCATTGTTTGTCATAGTAAGAACTTGGAAACAACCTAAATGCCCTTTGACTGAAGAATAGATAAGGAAAATGTGATACATTTACACAATGGAGTACTACATAGCAAAAAAAAAAATCAGGGAAATGCAAATCAAGACAACTTTAAGATACCATATTAGACCTGTTAGAATGGCTAAAATCCAAAACACAAATGGTAGCCTTTGCTGGAGAGGTTGTGGAGAAAGGGGTACACTCATCCATTGCTGGTGGGAATGCAAACTTGTGCAACCACTTTGGAAAGCAGTGTGGCGGTTTCTCAGGAAATTTGGGATCAACCTACCCCTGGATCCAGCAATACCACTCTTGGGAATATACCTAAGAGATGCCCTATCATACAACAAAAGTATATGCTCAACTATGTTCATAGCAGCATTGTTTGTAATAGCCAGAACCTGGAAACAACCTAGATGCCCTTCAATGGAAGAATGGATTAAGAAAGTATGGAATATATACATATTAGAGTACTACTCAGCAGTAAAAAAACAATGACTTCTTGAATTTTGCATGCAAATGGATGGAAATAGAGAACACTATCCTGAGTGAGGTAAGCCAGATCCAAAAAGAGGAACATGGGATGTACTCACTCATAATTGGTTTCTAGCCATAAATAAAGGACATTGAGCCTATAATTCGTGATCCTAGAGAAGTTAAATAAGAAGGTGAACCCAAAGAAAAACATATAGTCATCCTCCTGGATATTAACCTTCATCACGCGATGAAAGGAGACAGAGACAGAGACCCACATTGGAGCACCGGACTGAAATCCCAAGATCCAAATCAGGAGCAGAAGGAGAGAGAACACGAGCAAGGAACTCAGGACCACGAGGGGTTCACCCACATACTGAGTCAATGGGGATGTTCTATCGGGAACTCACCAAGGCCAGCTGGACTGGGTCTAAAAAAGCATGAGATAAAACTGGACTCTCTGAATATACCATACAATGAGGACTGCTGAGAACTCAAGAACAATGGCAATGGGTTTTGATCCTACTGCACATACTGGCTTGGTGGGAGCTTAGGCAGTTTGGATGCTCACCTTACTAGACCTGGAAGGAGGTGGGAGGTCCTTGGACTTCCCAAAGGGCAGGGAATCCTGACTGCTCTTCAGGCTGATGAGGGAGGGGGACTTTATTGGGGGAGGGGAGGGAAATGGGAGGCGGTGGCAGGGAGGAGGCAGAAATCTTTAATAAATAAATTTAAAAAAATTAAAAAAAAAACAGCTTGAATTTTGCAGGCAAATTGATGGATCTAGTAAACATTATTTTGAGTGAGGTAACCTAAACCCAAAAAGACAATTATCACATGTACTCACTCATAGGCAGTTTTAAACATAAAGCAAAGAAAACCAGCCTACAAACCACAATCCCAGAGAACGTAGACTACAATGAGGACACTAAGAGAGACATACATAGATCTAATCTACATGGGAAGTAGAAAGTAGAAAAAGACAAGATCTCCTGAGTAAATTGGGAGCATGGGGACCTTGGGGGAGAGCTGAATGAGGGGGGAGAGGCAGGGAGGGGAACAGAGAAAAATGTAGAGCTCAATAAAAATTAATAAAAAGAATAAAGTATATTTAATAATAATAAAAAAACCTTGCCCCCCAAAAAGATTCTTTCAGAGTGTATCAATGCTTCTGTTCTAAGGTGACAGGATTTTAATGATTTGATGATTTTAAGAAATGAGTTAAAAACTGATTAAAAAATGTAGTGTTAGTGAGGTTAAATAAAGACAATTATTATAAAAGTATTCATAAGAAATCAAACACTAGAAATAGAAATACAGTTATAGTATGATAGTGTAATAGTGGCAAAATCCTGGGTGGTTTTTTTTTTGCATGTTTTTATGTATTTTCCAGTTTTTCCATACAGAACAGAATTTTGTTTTAGATTTTTTTCATTTTTTTCTATGTTCTAAAAAATAATATCAACAAATTAATATGTACTATCATGAATCAACAGGTAAAAGCACTGTGAAAAAGTCCAACTCTTCTGGTGTGTCAACTGAGCAACTGTCTTTTGAAATCCTTTTATAAAATGTACCATTAGAATTCTGGGCACCCATGCTCACCAGATGGCCCTGGTTACAAACACTGGGTCCCAAAACAAAACACATAAAAATGGAAAGGGGCTGTCTAGGGAAGAGAGGGGCTGATAGGGGCAGAAGGGAAGGTGGGTTGGGAAAGCATCGTATACATGTGTGAAAATGGAAAGAACAAACTTAACAAAGCGTCTGGGCATACTCAGTTTGGTTTCATAGTCAATATTATACAATCATTTGCAAAATGACAACTTTAAGCACCTCAGACTTCCCTTTAAAATCTGCAAATGGAGTATTTATAAAAACCTATAAAATGGAGCATTGCCTGCCAGTTGCCTTTGTATTTACTATGTTGTGGTACGGCTTTTAATACATTTTCCTCAAGTGGCCTATATATAAACCTATTTAATTTTCCCTCGTGCTAAACAATAGCAAAGATTGCTGTACAGTGCTTATTTTTCTTTTTATTTCATTGCACAAACTACTCCTTAAATCCCTCACCATGTATTAGTTCAAATAAATAGCCTGTAGAAAGCATTTTGCATTTATATGAGCTGGTTTGGGGTACAATATTGTAGTAGTTACTTTAGTCTAATTCTGTTATGCTGACATTTTTAGCATTATTTTAATTGTACGACCATAAAATAATTTTTCAGTCATATAAAAAAGATTAAGACTGGCAATAAAGATTACACATATTACTAATTATATTGCTATGAACTTTAGAGCTGTAAAATAACATTTCATTAAAATGCCAATAGTAATTTTTTAAGTGTAGATGTTTAGATGATCCTAACTTGAAATTAATCCCTCTTAGTCTGTGTACAGTTACAAAATTGAAATCATAAAGAATGCTTTTAGTTTCACAGATCTGAACAATTTTTCATGCTATGTAACCACATCAATTGTGTGTAATTGTGGAGCATTGTACAGACAAACGAACCATATCTCATCTTTTAAGTAAAGGACCTGGAATTTGAATTTAGTTCATTAACTAATTCATTTTTCACCTTTCAGCTATTGATGCTACATATATTTACTGAACTTCATGCTTCCATGGGATATTGAGAATAAATGTTTTCTATGTGATCTCAGAGTTCTTGGAGTTCATAGCCTCCTGGGTGGAACTAATTTAGCTAAAGTGACCATAGCAACCACAACAGCAACCAAAACAGCAGGTACTGGACACTGAGCTAGACAATTAGACAATTTGGACATCCTGTCACTGCTCTTGTTGCTTTTAATTTTTATTTAAAACCCAGGAGATAGGTACCTTTAGTGTCTCCACAGAACTATGTTGCCTGTACCTGGGATTCAGCAACATTAAAGAGCATGCCTTTTTCCCTCAGCTGGTAGGGGAAAGAATTAAAATACACAGTCTATCCCCTAAGCACAATGACACTGGCTTTTGAGTGAACTATTCCAATTAGCAAAGTACAACTGAAAGTTCCAGTAGTGTACTCAATGAGTTTTAAATGACATGCATAAGTAGTGCTTTTTATAAGCATCTTGGAAGAGAATGGGCTTATAAGCAAGGTGGTGCAAGGAGAGACAGTCCTAAGCAGAAGGAGAATGAAAGGGACTGTCCTATGGAAATAAGATGTAGCAAGAAGTGTGAACAATGTTACAAATGTGTGTCCCTTAGAAGCCACCCAGATACCTTTCTAAAACAGAACTGTCTTTTTCAATGGCTCTGTAATGATAGAAGATTCACAATGGGACAGGCCCTATCTGAACGAAGGGTTGGACACAGGAAATTACAAGGTTTAGCAGTCAACGGTAGAGATTGTGTTGGGTGCTATCTACACAACATCAGTTAACTAAGCAGGAAAGACTTTGTTTCCTGTGCGCAGGAAGAGTCAGTAAACTGTGATAACGCACACCCAACCCCAATCGCTGACTTTTCCAGTTACAGACTGATATCAGAACAATGGAACAGCTCAGGGTGAAACCCCCAACAAGCAACATTCATAATACTTAGGCTTCCTGGGTTCTAAAAATGCAAAGCATCTCCTCAATTTCATCTACTGAATACCCCAATCTTTTCTGATATTCAGTGAGTTTAATTATAGGTTGCTGTTCATTTATCCACCAGCTCCATGCTTGCTTTTGCGAGTCAAGTATGTAGGCACTGAGCAACATAGTAAAGGGAGGGGGAAATTGCCATTTGTGTCTGAGTTCAAATGGCTTTGTCTAGTCTCACTATGGCCAGGAAGGAAGGAAAGGAGCTTCCTACAGGCAAAGACCAAGTGCTTTGTGCTGGGTGCTTAGCTACCATGACCCCGGGTCACAACCCAGAGAAGACACATAGCAGATACCTAAAAGAGTATGTATGCTGTGATTGAATGAAAGACTAGGTCATGAGATTACAGTGTGCATGAGCGCTGTGGAGAAATGGAGGAGATTTGGTAATCTACCTGATGCTGTTGGTCAGGCATAGGCAAATTGCCAGGCTTTATATGAAAGCTACAGTGGCCATGGCTTTCAATAGGTCTCACTGGACTGTCATTGAACCTTTGCAAAAGAAGGAAATTTTGCTGTTGAAAATAATTAAAGGATCATATTTCCAAAATTCTGAGCCATGTTTTAACAGTATTTTCCCAATATACTGCTATTGCAAACTGAAGTACACACAGCAAGTATCCATTCCCATATGCCTGGCAATTATACCACCCAAGGCCTACTGGTTACAATTTGGGGGTTTTGCTTTTTTGATTTTACATGTCACGTCATGTCCAGTTATCTATAGCTTCTTAAAAGTTATACTAAAAGCCAAGAAAGAAAGGCAATTTGAATATAACATCTCAAAGAAAATGTCAGAAATGCAGAGCGGAGGAGTTAGAGTTGCCTGCTAGGGATCTAAAGAGCTGATGGCTATAATGATTAAAGCATTAGAGAGCCACAAATGAAAGAAAGTGAATTTTTTAAAATGTCTGTTACTTTTAATTGACCCAGTCCACGATATTTTGTTCAAAATACTAGCGAGGAGCTACTGATTGTGAATGTTTTACATGCCCTTGTAAATACAGCATTTATGAATTAGGGAAGGACAGCAGTGGTAGGACACAAGCAGCAGTCAGGAGGGAGAAGAGTTGTTTGTTACCATAAGGAAAATGTATTACCAACTACTACTGCATAATGTTATTTGGAAATACACATAGACTGTTTCTAAATGTGCTTTTGAGAAATACGGGTAAGCATTAGAATGTATTACCCATGTGCAAATGCAGTTAGAGAATAAGATAGTCAGGACCGCGAGGGGTGCGTCCACCCACTGAGACAATGGGACTGATCTAGTGGGAACTCACCAAGGCCAGCTGGACTGGGACTGATGGAGCATATGATCAAACCGGGCTCTCTAAATGTGGTTGACAATGAAGGCTGACTGAGAAGCCAAGGACAAAGGCACTGGGTTTTGATTCTACTGCATGAACTGGCCTTGTGGGAGACTCGTTTGTTTGGATGCTCTTCTTCCTAGACCTGGATGCAGGGGGGAGGACCTTGGACTTCCCACAAAGCAGGAAAATCCTGACTGCTCTTAGGACTGGAGAGGGAGGGGTAGAAGGAGTGGGGGGAGTGGGAGGAAAATGGGTGGAGGGGAGGAGGTGGAAATTTTAATAAATAAATAAATATTTACAAAGTGATCAAGGGGCTGCAGAGATAAAAGCACTTGTGACTCTCCCAAAAGACCGAGGGTCCATTCACAGTACTCACAATTTGGCTTACAAACATCTGTAGAAGAAGTTCATGGTGATCTGATACCCCCTTCTGGCTGCCACAGGCATTATACACACATGGTGAGCATACAAACACACATACACAAAGCTAGAAATAAATAACTTAAAGTGTTCAAGTAAAGCCCAAAACAACTAAAAGGGTACAGGAATAAAAAGAAAAAAAAAAAAACAACCACCATATAAAAAAAGTAGCAAACATCGTAAGAATTCAAGGATACCATTTACTACTTAGAAATCAATTCTTAAAAAAAAATAAAATAAAATAAACACATAAATACATAATCAAGAGCAAGTTCTCCATTCGGGCAAATCTGGTGCACCAATTTTCAGGATCTGTCTGGTCCTCTGTTCAGTACATCCCAACTCCAGTACCTCAGTCTCCTCTGGCCACACCTACCTAACACTCTTCTTACAGTACTCGTAGAAGTTTTATAGGTTTCTACCAGGAACTGCCTTCTTAGCCTTAAATGTTGAGACCTTCTCACACCACATCCAACCTCTTCAGCTAGACACTGCAGATCCTTCTCCAGGGTCTAGATGGATGCAGATAATGCATACCCTTCATCAAGCAAGCTTCTCTTCACAACAGATGGGGGTCATTACAGAAAACCACAACCAGTCCAAATGCAGAGTTGTAGTGCCCAGTCCAAACTGATTTGTCTATGACACAACTCCTGCATCTCATGCTCAGGGATTATCATGGAAGAGAGGACAGAAAGACTGAAAGACCCAGAGGACAGGGAATTTGCTGTGAGATTATTTCCTAAGAATATCAGAGAAGCTACACCCATGAAGTCTTACCCATATAACTGACAAAAAAAATGCCCTAAGCAGAGACAACACTTGTAGACATGTAACTGTGGAAAGGGATAGCTCAGGAGGCCTCAGCCCTAAATAAAGAACTACAGGCAACTAAGAAATGCTGAGAGCAGGGAAAATAGTTTTACCTGGGAAGAACAAGCCCATTGGTCATCCAAAACTAAGCAATCAGCACTAAAAACATACATAAAAGTAAAATTGTACAGACTGAAAAGGATATATTTATAAATTTAAGAAAACATACATACTCAGATAAAAAAAAGAGGGAGACAGACAGACAAGGCAGACAGAGAGGGAGAGAGAGAGAGAGAGAACAACAAAGAAATAGAGACCATGAATTTGAAAGAGAGTAAGAGAGTGAGTAAGGGGGTCATGATGAGGAATTTAAGATAAGAAAGGGAATGGAAAAATGATGTAATTATGTTATAACATCAAAATAAATAGATAATCTTTCATTAATAAAAATATCAAGAAAAGTAATTCATTTTAAATATAAAGGCACCCATAGATTATAAGTAAATGAATAAAAAATATTTTATGTGAACACTCCTCTCCCTTAATATCAAAATAACTATAATAATTTCAGTTAGAGCATAGTTCAGATAAGAAGGTTATCAGGAATATTGAGATGCAGCATCTGGAGAATGGCTCAGTGGGTAAGAGTTCTAGCTTGCCAAGTTCTTGAGATCAAATTCCCAATTCCACCTAAGAACTAGAGTTTTGGTAGGTATCCCTGTAACTTTAATGATATGGCAAGTGGAGATGGGAAGATGTCTGTGGTTTGGTTTGGCTGCTAAACTAACTCCAAGTTCAGTAAAAGACCCTGTCTCATGGAAACAAAAGATAGAGAGACAGATCAGGACTCCTGTGTCCTCCTGTGTCTTCCTGTGACCTCTGTGTACTCACATGCTCATAACCACAACACACACACACATACAAACAAAAATGAAAGAGGAGAAAGGAAGAAAGGGAGGGAGGGAGGGAGGAAGGGAGGGAGAGAGATAATTTACAATGACAAGTGATTAGTTCTCCAAGATGATAATGAAATACTTAATGTGTAAGCAACAATGGAATGCCAAAATCCTGTGGCAGAAGATCGAAATGTCAGAGTAAGGGAATGAATCCACTATTATAGCTGTGGAATTCAACATGCTGTAATGCATAGATACAGGACACAGAAAATCAATGAGTGTAAAGATGAACTCCGTACCTTCAACAAACAAATTAATATAATTGACATCTATAGATTACTTCATCCAACTAGAATGTAATACCCATTTCTCTGAAACTCAAACAAAATACTGAATATACCGCATCTTGGGTGTTGAGGGAGCTGCGAGCCTCTTCCCACAGCCTGGCTCCCGCATGGTTAGCTTTATACCCGAAATAACAACACACACATTGTATTCTTTTAAACACTTTTTGGCCCATTAGCCCTAGCCCTTACTGACTAATTCTCATATCCCGATCAACCCATCTCTAATAATCTGTGTAGCATCAGTTTTACCAGGAAAGATTCAGCATGTCTGACCTGGCGGCTTGCTTCGCTTCTGGCTCTGAGAGGAGCTGCCCTGCATCTGCCTGGGAGAGGGGAGCATGGTGTCTGTCTCTGAGAGGAGATGCCCTGCATCTGAGCTCACTTCCTCTTCCTCCCAGCATTCTATTCTGTTTACTCCACCCACCTAAAGGCTGGCCAATCAAATGGGCCAAGGCAGTTTCTTTACTAGCCAATGACCTTCCTCCATCACTTGGGGCTACAAAACATTTTAACAACTGAAAGAAATCATTTAATGTCTACTCTGAGACAGGAGAATTCTACCAGAAATATCATAACAGAGCTAATTAAAAATCCCAAAGTATGGATCTGGAGATATGGCTCAGCAGTTAAGAACAGTAGCGATTCTTCCAGCGCACCTGGGTTCAATTCCCAGCACCCACATGGCAGCTTACAACTGCCTCTAACTCTACCTCCTTGGGATCGCCTCACACAGACATACATGCAGATGAAATACCAGTACACAAAAGTAAAAATAAATAAATACATAATTTTTTAAAATCCCCAAATACTTAGAGAAACACAGTTCTAAATTACATACGAGCCAAAGATGTCTCAAAAGGATTTTTGAAACATTTTTTACTAAATGAAAATACGAACAAAACTTTTAGGTTTTATGGACATCAATGAAAATAGAAATATGTAACTAGATAGAGAGATATGGATATACACACACAGTTCTAAAATAAAGGGTTCTCATGGCCTGGAGAGATGATTCAGCCATTAAAGGCTATGCTCAGACTGAAAATGAAAAAAACATGAAATGTTCCCGTTGATCGATGGTTCCTAACTACAACTCTTCTGATGCAAGTGTACCTACCACACCTTCCCAAAGAAGCTTCTCTGGACTGCAGATCCATCACCAAAAGCCACAACTGGACACAATGCCAGAGAGCAGTGAGAAGCCCAGGCCTAATGAGCACATATATACCATAGCTACTGCATCTATGCCTCAGGGAAATCACAGAAGAAGGTGCTGAAAGACTGCAAAAGCCAGAACACCAGGAAGCCTGGTTTGAACCAACCACTCCTGGAAATTGCTGTATAAAAAAGACCAGAATAAAGGCAATATCTATATATGCTAACAGAGAAAGAGTGAAATTTTATGAGATCCCATCTCCAGACAAGGAACTATAGGCAACTGTAGTGTTTTGAACAGACTGACCACCATAAGCTCATATATTTGCATTCTTATTCACCAGGTAGTGACACTATTTGAAAAAAATTACAGAGATTGGAAGGTGTGGCCTTGGACTGGTGTGCTCCTCTTGAGGGAAATGTATCACTAGAGGTGGGCAAGAGGTTTCCAAAGTCCATGTTAGGCTCAGTTCTCATTCTGTCTCTGTCTCTGACTATCTCTCTCTCTCTCTCTCTCTCTCTCTCTCTCTCTCTCACATGCATGCACGCGCTGTGCACTGCTATGCCCCAACTATGATGACCATGTCTTAAAGGCTTCAATTAAATTTTTTTAATAAGAGTTGCCTTGGTCATGGTGTCTCTTCATAACAATAGAACAGTGACTAAGACAGCAACTCATGGTTATATTTACAAGTTTGTATGTGTAAGTGTGTGTGTGTGTAGCAGTAATAATAAAAAGAGGCTATCCATGTCAGAGTGAAGGTAATTGGGAGAGATTGTAAAGGGAATGAGAAGGGCTGGAATGAGGTTATCGTGGTGGGGTTAGAGAGAGGAAAGGGAAGGGGAAAGTGAGGCAATTATATTTCAATTAAAATGTATTATAAAATAAAAATCCTCAAAATTCAAATATATGCCCAATGAGACATCAACATTTTCATCAAGCCTTTTGAAATAAAAATCTACTTGTTTAATCTACATGTATTATCTTATTCCATAAAAATCAATATAGGGTAAAATGTATGAAAAGAAATTAAGAAAAAATTTAAAACTAAAAGTCTAAATTTACATTTTTGTAAACTAAATACAGAAAAGGAAATGAGATCCAAGAAAAAAGTGGAAATTAATAACGTAATTTAGGTGGAACACAATGAAGATGAAAATCAAAATTCAGTTGAGAACATAAAATCAAAAAGCTGATTCCTTGAAAAGATTAGTGAACACGAATCTGCCTGTCCCTAGATTAGCTTAAAAAAATTGAGAAAGAATTCAAACTATAATATGCAAATCCAGTCATGGTGAGGAACACCTGTTGGTCCCGCTATTTGGGAATTGGACTTATAAGAGCCTACATTTTTTTAAATTAGGCAGTGAATCAAATCCAGATTTTGTGTTAAAAAAGAAGAAAAATGAAACAAAGAATGAAAAGTAAAAGACGAGAAGGAGGAAAAGGATACCGTCACCATACCTTCACAAGACAGTAAAGGATACCAAATTAGACCAGTGTACAACTCTAGCTTTGCCACATTGATAAACTAAATGAAATGGATCAACTTTCTAAGGTACATAATGTGTCAAAACTCACCAAATAGAAAACACTCTCTTAGATTATCTACTAAAGACATTTAATTGCTGCTGAAGCATAGGACTTAGAGTAGAGTACAATTTTAAGGTATCATAATGAAAAACATCATAGATGTGATTTCACTAAGTTTAGAATTTTCTTCCCTATAAAAGACACTATTGGGATAATGGAAGAGAAGCTACAAAGAGAAAATATTTTAAAAAACAATCTGTATCAGATGAAGAACTCTTACCCATAAACTGAAAGAGCTCTCAAATAAACAATAGAAAAAAAAAAGCAAGCAACCTAACTATTTTAAAAAAGGGTCCACAGACATCACAGCAGGGATGCTTTGAGATGTATGTAATAATGGAAATACCAATCAAAGCAGAAGTTCCCACTGTATACCTGTTAGATAGAGGACACCCGTGATATCAAACAATTACAGGGCAGGGGAGTGTGTAGGGGCCATGTGGGCCCTCATTCATTATTGGTAAGATCGTAAGGTAGTAGAGATAGAGACATTTTGCAAGATAATTTTATGATGATTTTAATCAGTCATATTCCTACCATATAACTCAGCATCTGTGCCCTTGTTATTTACCTAAGTTAATTGCAAACAGATCCAATGAATGTCTACACAAACACTTCATTAAAAACTGTGAAAACTCAGAAGTGGTCTTAAGATCTCCCCTATCAGTTGAATGGATATGTCGACTGTGGTATATCCAGATGACGAAATGTTATTAGACACGTAAAATAAATGAATGTGGGCTGAAGAGATGACTCAGTAGTGAAAATCACTTGCTACTCTTCAGAGGCCGTAAGCTCAGCTGCCCCCTACCACAAAAAGAAGCTTACAACTGTCTATAACTTGAGCTCCAGGAGATCAAACACCTATTATGACCTCAGTGAGCACAAAGCCACCCAGAGACACACATATACACATAATTTAAAAATTAAAAAGAAATAAGTGATTTAAACAATTAAAAGGCACAAAGGAAATTTAAAAGCCTGCCGCTCCGTGAAATAGTCAATCTAAAAAGATTACATCCTACATCATAACAACTATGTGACATTTAGAAAAGAAAAGCACAAAAGATGATCAGAATGTCAGGTGTGCACTAGACTGGAGGGGGAGTAGAACTTGGCTGATCAAAGAGTACTGGTTCTTCAAAACAGTAAAAGTAGTCTTCACAGCATGGGAGATGCATGTTAGCATTCACTTTGTAGAAACCCATGGCATAAATAGTACCTTAAGTAAACCCTTACTGTAAGCCTTAGACTTTGAGGAAAGGTGAGGGTTCAGTGTAAGGTCAACAATGATAACAAACATCCCACTGTGAGGAGTGATGGTGGCAGCCAGACAGAATTGCTATTGGAGGAGCTACTGAAAAATGGCTTTAAACAGGGCTCTCTCTATCCCTACCTGGAGATACATGTCTCTTCACACAGAAATAGCAGCTTCCAAATTATTAACTCAACGTACTCTTCAGTGTGCAATAACAAAGTTTTTGACCTAGCTCTTCCATGGATTTTAGAACCCATCAAAGAGATAATAGATTGTTTTTGTTTGTTTTTGTTTTGTTTTGTTTTCTGCCAGGAAGTTTAAGTTACTAGTGGGTATTTATGCCAAAATCCACCAACTCTGCATGCAGACCTAATGATATTTTTATTCTATAATATTGTCTATTTGAATTCTATCTCTCTAAATCTTGTTATAAATAATATAAATTATTTTATATTCTAGGATTTTACTTATTTTAGCTTCTTTTGAAAGTGATTTATAGTGGATAGAAAGCAGAAGAGAATGATGAACGCTCTTGGGTGGTTCAGCAAGCCCTCAACAGACATTTAAGTGTTTTCTTTTTTGAAAGACCAATCCCATTGAACGTTATTCCTCTCCAGAAAATAAAACTATAACCTACATGTCACCATCGGCCAGAAAACCACTTATCCAAACTGGAAACAAAGAATCTATGAGATGACGCCTCTGCCTCTGGACACCTCTTCTCTACAGAAACTCCAAACTAAAGAGGGACAGCAAATATCACAGCACAGTCTTCTCAGGAACTAGACATTTTGTCTCCACTATTCTGACTAGCAAAGCAAACACAGGCCCATACCTAATAAGAAAGATCATCAATGAAATTAAAATAAAATATATCAGCAAATTAAGATATATTAGTTCGTGAGAGCAAACAAAGCTCACATGCAGTCACCAGTTACACACAGGCCTGCAAGCAAATACTAAGGAAGGCAATAGACAGCCATGTTCCCCACAGCTTGACAGTCTGTGAGAAATGCTGTTAATTTATGCCCCATTTGAACATAATAAATGAAGTAAAATATTTGGACTTCACAAATGAATAATAGGTAACAGTTAATTATGTCTCAGATATCAGAGGTATAAGGAGAAAATCTATTTTGGGGGGCTTATGAGTCGACTACCTTCTAGATACCAACTTATAATAGCCACATGACATTTCTTAATGTTCCACACTGAAGATTAATAACTCATTTCTTCAAACCTTACTTTCCTCACAGTGGTCTGTGAATATGGTACACCCATAAATCTCATCTTGACTAAACCTAAAATTATACAGCACAGCCTGTCTGATTGAGATGTAACTACTGAGCTAAAGTAGGACTCAGTTCATCAAAAGTTTTACTTAGATTTCAGAATAGCTGTCAGCATATTTCAGTGGAGCATTATATAATTCAGAGCCATTTAATGGATAATGATGTAAAATGTGGTTGTAACATATTCCTTCAGTCTCAATCATTTGAATTCAGATAATTCCAGTGATGTGTCTTTAAAGAAAAAAAAATCTACACTTAAAGCACTTTAGCAAGACATGAATAATATTAAGCAGAATTTTCCTAGCTCAATATCAATTCTAGCAGTAAAATGTTTACATTCAATGAGATTCAAAGAAATCTAACTTCCTTATAACTCCATCTAGCCCTGTTTATACATGTGCTTATTAGTTTTGTTTATATGAATTCTTCAATCAAGTTATCATTACATGCATATGTTGTTTAATTTGACCTACTCTCTTTTTTGTTTTTGTTTTTGTTTGTTTTTTGTTTTTTGAGACAGGGTTTCTCTGTATAGCTTTGGTGTCTGTCATGGAACTAGCTCTTGTAGACAGGATTGCCTTGAACTCTCAGAAATCTGCCTGCCTCTGCCTCCCGAGTACTGATATTAAAGTCATGCACCAACACCATCCAGCTAATTTGATGTACTCATAAAATATGTTTAAATAAAAATTTCTGAGGCATAAGCAATAATCTGGAATCATATCAGAAATTAACTCCTTCAGCTGGGTTTCAAAGCAGTAAAACTTCCCCCCCACCACACACACTATAGTCAGTAAAGCTTGTGCATAACTATAAAGCATTCAGAATACTTTAAAATCTACTTTACATTTACAAATTTAATGTTTATTAATTTGATGGAGGAAGGTCATTGGTTAAAAAATAAAGAAACTGCTTGGCCCTCATAGGTTAGAACATAGGTGGGTGGAGTAAACAGAACAGAATGCTGGGAAGAAGGGAAGTGAGCAGAGATGCCATAGCTCTACTCCCCAGGCCAGACGCCATGTAGATCATTGCCAGGGCAGACGCGATGAAGCAAACCACCAGGTCAGACATGCTGAATCTTTCCCGGTAAGACTGGTGCTACACAGATTATTAGAGATGGATTGATCAGGATATGATAATTAGCCAGTAAGGGCTAGAGCTAAAGGGTCAAGCAGTGTTTAAAAGAATACAGTTTGTGTGTTGTTATTTCGGGGCATAAGCTAGCCAGGCTACCACGAGCTGGGGCGGCAGGAACACAGCCCGCAGCTCCCACAACATTAATTATTTTTCTTGATCCTAGTAATGGAGATTGAACCCAGGTCATACTCAAAGAAAAGTAAGCAATTAACGTATAACTGAGGTACAAGTCTGCTGTGGGACAGTAGTTTTACCCTGTAAACATTTGTTTCTTGTGCTTGTTTCATAAAACACTGATTGGTCAGTAGCCAGGCAGGAAGTATAGGTGGGGCAACCATGCAGGAAGAAGAGATGGGGCAATGAGAACAAGAGAATTCTGGGAAGAGGAGGATTCTGCAGTCTGCTGTCATGACCCAGTCACACAGGAAGCAAGGCACCAAGTCACGTGGCTAACTCAGACAAGAATTATGGGCTAATGTAACTTATAAGAATTAGTAAATAAGAAGCCTGAGCTAACAGGCCAATTGGTTTATAAATAATGTAGACCTCTGTGTGATTCTTTGGGACTTAATGACTGCAGGACTGAGTGGGACAGAAAAACTCAGTCAACACAAGTCTGTGCCTGGTACATGTCAGACACGATGCATTCTTTGAAGAAGTTACAGTCTGAGAGGTCAATATTTAAAAATATAATTATAATTATAATTAAATGTGGCTAGTCCTATGAAACCAGAAGATGCCATAAAATCAAGCATTGAAAGTCCTAGACAAAATGTGAGCAAGTGAATCAAATGAAAAGTAGCTACTTTAACAAATACATAGAAACTTGTATCCAGTATATATTTAAGCTGGTCACAATAGTCAGAAAGTTTAGAATGGTCCCTCTTCTTGTTAAGATTTTAATCAAGCAATCATAAAAATGACAATATGTCTTCAAATTCTCTAGGGTATAGGAAGAAAAGAAATATATGATTATGAGCACATGGAAAGAGATTTTACCTTAGCAGAAGTCTAGCAAGATACCATTAAAGAGGTTGAGGGCTAGACTGGTAGCTAAGTACTTAGAAATTTAAGGAAGAATATAGAAAAAAAAAAAAACATTGCAGCAAGATATAGTGAGATGTGTAAGGACCAAGGACCAAGGAATAGGAAGTAACAGGTAAGAAAAAGAATCAGTGAAAAGAAGAAACTGGATCAGAGCAGATATGCCTTGGACTAGGACTATGAGGCTTATGGGGTATTTAATGGTTTCATTTTCTTCATTCCAAGGGCTAAGTGGTAAAAGTTTTGTCCGTGACATTTTAAGGGGTACATAAATTTTGGTCAACAAAAAAAGTTGCTTAAGCTACGAATTGATATATGATAAGAATGAAGGGGGTCAGACAGAAAAGAAAAATAAATTGAAGGGATGTTTCAAAATGCATTGTTGAAAAACCAAGTTCTCTGATCTAAGAACTGGATTGATAGTGACACCCATCACTATGAAACTAGTTCTTTTGATAAGATTAGGAATTGCTTATTATTTTTGTCAGCTATGCATCTGACAGATGATTCATGATGAGAATATATAAAGAATTCCAAAACTAAGTACCAAAAATCAAAATTCTAATTTTTTAAATGAGTAGCAGGGGAATAAAATAATCAACAGTTTAACCCAGGTGTGGACACTGGCAGCTACAGTGATGACTGACCTTTCATGATATGTTCACTGTTACAATAGTGGAACAAACATTATAAGAGTAACCAGCCACTTTCTGATTAGATATCCAGTACATTTAACAAGATCAGAAATCTGTGACTGGGTCATAGGAGCTAATAGAAAATCTAGTATTATTTTTCTGCTAAATGTACATAGTAATTAATCACCACTCACATTCGTTTATGTACACTCATAGATTAGTGCATCTCTATAAAGAATTTTTTTTATAAAGTAGATGGAGAGTAATGCAGAGGATCACAATTGGTCAACGTGTGTAGAATAAATAGGATAGTAATATCACAATCTGTCCCTGCTAAGGACATTAGAAATTACCACAAAAGAGAGATCATGGAGACTGTAAGAGTCTGAGGTAGTAGGAATCTGTGGTGGCAAAGTAACATTTTACAGGCACAACAGTAACAATGCAGACATGAACTCTTAGCACCTATGCCTGCATACCCAAGATCTGTGTATTAACAAGCCAGACAAAATCCCAGTATAGATGAGAATGAGTCACCTGGTATCGTCTCAAAAGAAGAGATACAAATGGTGATGGAACACTCAGAAGTCTCTTGACACTACCTCCCATTAGGAAACCCCTGTAAGAGTCTGTCGCCCAATCAGACTAGCGTGAAGTATTAATAACAACAACAAATGCATGTATAGATGTGGGGAAAGGAAGCCTTTACACACTATTAATCGAAGCATAAGCTAGTGCAAAAAGAAAAAAGACGGAGTTAACACATGACCCAGATATACACTCCTGGGCAAAGGACCCCATACCCTGTGATATGGATATTTACATATTTCTGTGTATTGTCCAATTAAAATAACTAGGGTGATGGAAGCAGATAGCATGTCCACTAACTAATGAATGGATATTGAAAATAAGGGGATGTAATAAGGGAATATACCATGGAATGTAACTCCTTTTTAAAGAAAAAAAAAACGAATTATGAAAACTTCAGAGAAATTAACAGAATTGGAAAAACATACAGGGTAAGGTAGCCAAACTCCGCAAAGACAATGCCGCATGTATGCTCTTATACGTGGCGCCTAGCTTCAACTCTTCAGCTATTTTTAGTTAGGTTTGTTTAATATTGAGTACCTGTGGAAACTAGGAAACAAGAGGATGGGCAAGGGGTTATTTGATTTCATGGGAGCTTAAATACTAATATTTATTAAGAGGAATCAACAAACATAATAATACTCTGCATTTCTTATTCGCTTACCTGTTAAAGCAAAACTCTCCTGTAATGCTTGACTGTGCTATTTTTCATCCCCAGTGACCTTTTTATATTATTTTCATTAAGAAGTAGCAAATGTTCTTTCAATGGTGCAGAGAATAAATGGGAAACAGGACCAGTTTCTTTAAAAGGTCATGTTTCAAATATTTTTGGAAAGTCACCAATGCACTTTTTAAAAAATTCTCCACGTTCTAAAATAGATATGAAGTCACAAAGGAAAATGTTTGTGATAAAAATCCAACACTCACTGTTTTTGAAATGTCTTGCATCATTATGTTATGCATGTACTCGATTTATCTTTTTTATTATATCCTAGTGTTTGTATTTGGGATGACACTTATATAATGTCAATTTGTTTGAACTTTAGAAAAGAAATTCATGGGCTATTTAATTTGACTAAAATGAGTGTGTGTGTGTGTGTGTATATATATTATATGAAATTTTCATGTTTTTGTAAGGCCTAAAGTATCATATAAAGGTTTACTCTTGAGGAAAAAACTGAACAATTAAAATGGCTCTAAACTCTCCTTGACTTGAATTTTTTCATATCTTTTATCTACTTTATGGGTTGATATATGATCATCAATTAATGAAGTCATTTCTATCATAATAAAATATCATTAGAACTGCAGTATTCTAGTCTAACAATTTTCTAAAGAGTATGATTGGGGCATTTTAGGTAGTTAAATATTAAAATAATCTAATTGAAAATGAGACTTTGAGATTATTCATTTTGATTGACAAACTACAGACACTGATTTTGTTCATAAGCACATTTCCATCACTCAATTTTTATAGAGACTGCTAGCGTTTATGAGAAAAGGGTAAAACTGATCTTGCCATTGTTCTATTTAACAGTATGGATGATCATTTTTGGCTTTCTATGTTTCACGTTCACTTGTTATTAGAATATCTACAATATCAAATTCCTCAAGTATTGTGTCACCTTAGGAATGACCTTCAGTTGTGGAATTGTCAACGATTTACCTCCGCATTGAGACTGAAGAATAATGTTTCATTAGATTCAAGGAAATATTCATCTGTTTTTAATTTTCTTGGATGCAAAAAGTATATTATATCTAAGAAACATTAATTCAATGGGAAGAATCGAAGAAGCTGGTGGACTAGCTGAATGGCCCAGAATGCAGAAGCACAGCAAGGCATGACTTTCCATCCATTCAAGTGACTGTCTTCATACTTCTTCTCAGGAGAGAGGGCTTTCAGATGCAGGCAGGTAATAAAGTTTGCCTATAATCTCACACCAAAAGCTTGCACAAATCCACAAAATTGTCCTCTGCCATACATATGTGCACACATGCACACCCACACATACAACCACACTAACTAATAAAATATTTTTTAGCCTATAAACAAGCTGGATAGGCTTACTGTAACAAAAAGGATGCCTACCAAATCTTTCTTCTGTATCACTTAATCTAGAAAAATAGAATGAAACTCAAATGGTAAATGATACTTTAACTTGGAATATACAGAAAAATTTCTAGTAAAATTTCAGACTCGGGATCTCTTTTCCATAGTTTTTTTTTTTTAAGAAAATAAACTAATTAAAACATAAAGAAAATATCTTTGCACTGATGACAAAAAGGTGAAAACAAACTTTATCAGACAGTTTAACGATTTCCAATAATCTGTGACTTTGCAGTATAAGATAATAACTCTCCTATGGAAGATGCTGATATCTTAATGCCCAGAAGAAGCCTGGATATGCAGTTTTGCAATTGCACAAGGAACTCTGTAGATGTAATAAAGATTTTTAGGATGGATGCACAACCTCAGATTATCTATCTAGGTCCAATGTAACCCTAAGGGTCCAAGGAGGAGATAGGACAGTCAGACAGAGAAGATGTGGCAATAAGTGCTGGACTCAACATGATGCAGGAAGCTAACCCAAAAATCTGGAGAAGGCAGGAAGCAGAAACTCCCTGGAGGCCCTAGAAAGGAGCTAAGCTCTGCCTGTGCCCTCAGCATAGTCCAGGGTAGCTCTGCAGGATTTGGCCCACCAGGCTCCAAGACAATAAATTCTTTCCTGACTTCAAACCACTACAATGTCAGCAAAACTGTTATAGCAGCAATGATAAAGAAATGAAGAAATGTTTTTGTTAATTCTGTGTTTTATTTTCTCATTCTAGTGACGTTATGGAATTTGCTTAGGACTTCTAAGAAACAGTCCGTCTACAAATGCTGAGAATTTGGGATTTCCCAATCATAGCTATACTTGAGAAAATGCTGGCAAAAAAAAAATGCAGTTCCCCAAATACAATGCCTTCTATTAACCTCTTAATGCTACCAAAATGCTCCTACAGCAGAAATTATGCTGGTGGAAATTCTCGCCTCTCTCCCTCCCTCCTTCCCTAACTCACTCACTCACATACTCTCCCTCTCATCCTCCCTCTCTCTCTTTCTTTCTCTGCTTCCATTTCTTCTTCTCACAATGATCTTAACAAAATAAAGATGAAAAGAAACAAACCAGGAAATGAGGCCGAAGACAACTGATAAAGAGATGAAAACACTACTCTCTGCTATGTTCTTAAAGCCCTATAATACTACTGGGAGTATTGGGGGAAATGGGGTTGCAATCAGTTTACATCTTCAGAAATATCCCTCGAGCAATGAGATGGAGGCTCAGTTATTAAAAGACCTTCGTAGAACCATGAACAAATAGCAATTTTCAGTAACTTGGAAGAATATGATAGAGGGCCCAAGAAAAGGCAATAAATTTTGTACTAGTACAATATAAGCAAAGTGTTAATCATAACATAGACAAAGTAATTAATTGTTAACAATACGTGTAGCTCTGGTGAATTTAAGCAGGTGATAAAGAGCAGTCACACATGATTCTGGGATGTGAAATAAGAAAAAGTGCAGAGGTGAATGACGAAACCAAGTGTGTTTTGAAAAAAAGACAATAAATCCAAGGTAAATGTAATGAATTTGAAGTCTGAGAAAGATCTCAGACAGAGTTCATGCATAGCTGAGGTACAGGAAGAAGTATGGACTCAGAAGAAGTCATTGACTGGATTTTTTTTTTATAAATCCATCCAGGAGAGCAAAAATCTGCAGGACAAAGTATTCAGAATTCTGAGGTGCGCCAAGGGGTGGGAGAAACAGAGAGTCTCACAAATGTACCAGGAAATGAGGACAGTCTAAGATCATGAGGTCAAAGTAGGAGAGAGTTAGAGGAATATAAGTTTTAGCAAAGTCAAATGCCACAGAGAAGAGAGAAGACAGCGAGAAGGAAGTGCTGTTCACAAACCTGGAAATAAGTAGGTCACCAGGGATGCTTAGGAGAACCCTTCGCAAGTATGGACAGAGGGTGGAGAGCAGCCGGCAGGGACAGTGAATTGTGAACAAAGAGATCTCATGCCTTAGGTGGGTCACTGACCCCTCTCTCTCCACAAGCTTCATGGAGGAGCTCATCTGATAGTTTAGTTTGAAAGGCTGGCTACCTGTGAATGCCTTCCAAGATTGTTTCTCTGTACCAGATCTCTGTGTGGTGTAACATCAAGGGTACAGTGATCTATGAAGTAGATAGCACTCAGCACCAAGCTCTCCTTACCCTTTGTGTGGCTGATGCCATCCAGTGGTTTTCAAGGGACACTTCAAAGATTATGTCTATGCTGTAAAGCTCTTATCTTTTAAGTTCAAGTGTATACAACTGGGGCTTGGGGTGCCTAATCATAAACAAGAAGATACATTTGATGGTTTTCAGTTATTGCAGTGGTTTTGTGGTGACTAGAGATTTGTGTGCTATATGTTTGCATGTGTGCTTACAGACAGAGACACCACAGTGTTCATAGACAAAAGGTAATCAATTATTAAACACATGCAGAAGACTTAAGGGAAAGGCGTGATTGATTAGGTAGCTCTGATGTCTAGCCTGGGGTCTTGGAACTCTTCTGAACACACTTGAATCTCAGAATCAAGATCCCCCAATCTACCTCATAGATTTTTACAATACTTGAATCTTTGCCTGCAATTGTTCACTAACCATTTAAGGAGACGCTCAATCTAACACCAAATTTCCATGCTTGTTAGCACTGACTGTTTTGTGCAAAGCAGCACTCTTCCATGAAGGAGGTATGGGAAGTAAGCTTGTCTATCAACCACGCTTCTTCAAACTTCAGTGGTAAACATGGCTCTGGCTTCTTGGTTATGATGTGCACACTACTTTACAATTATAAAATGGTAGACATATTCTTAACATTAAATGTTACCACTTCCCATGAGCACAACAAAAATAGTGATCAAGTACACAGACAATTTGGTGTCTCGATGTTTCCATCACTAGTAACTTTACTCTCCATTAGAGGCTCAGTATATATAGCATACAGGCTGAATTTTTTAATATGCAGCTACAAAATTATAGGATAAGCAATCAAATGGCAATGAATTGGCTTCTTATAGATGAATATTTACTCACAGAGAATTTTGATATTCATTAATTATTCCTTTTTATGCTCTCCAACTTAATCACCTATAATAACCATTCCTTGTTTATATTTCAATTAATTAGCTAAGGCGCAGAGAAATAAAGTTTACAGACTTAAAAGCAAACCAAGCCTCCTTATGTCTATCCTTATGCTCACTTCTAAGCTAAAAATTACATTTATGGTACTAGTGATAGCAGTATAACTTGGTGAATATAACCATATCCATTTCTTGTTCTGTCTGCCTTTTCTCATTTGACCATCACATCCAGCCAGGGAATTGAAAATTCTTATTCACTATGCCCTACACAATATGTTAAAGACTGGAAATAAGTGATAGAACAAAGCAAGCACCCCAAACCAATTCCTTGCTTCCAACCAGTAGCCACATTTTGAAAGTTTTGCTATTTAATTTAACAAATACTTTCACGGAAATTTCTAATGCGGAGAAGGGAGCATTTTGAAAATCAGCTCCCTGTAAGGTAAACTGCACAATACTTTTGCATAGCCAACTAAATATAGTCTTAAATGTGTAAATGACGTGAAACATCAAGATGATCACTGAAATAGTATGAATCATGATATTACAGACTGGAATATTTAAATATTTACCCCAAGGCCCCTCTGATGGCATTCTCTGTAGTAAGAAATCTTACAAAGCTGTCTCATTCATGGAAAAGGCTTTATTGCTAAAAACAATTACTCACAATATTGCTGGGAAACCTAAACTTGAAAGCAAAGACAAAGTAAGCTTCCTTTCTCTTGGTCAATTACAAATTTAAAAAAATAGCATGATAGATTAAGTGATTCTAACAGAGAGAAAATACGAGCGTTAGGTTATCTGAAGAAATTTGTCATGATTTTAAAGTCTTTGTAAACATTTTCCCCTTCTACCTAAACTTATCATTGGATTTATTTTTTTAAGTACGTGAGATAACATCTAAATCCTGAACATTTACAAAACATTTTTGCAAGAAAAGTAAGAATTAGGGAGAGTTAAGAAACAGCACATAAATAATTCGCTCTAACAATAACAGGATATTTCAGATTCTCAATGTAAATACATTAGGCTATTTAACCAACATAAACCAGACTTTATAAAAATATGCTTAGAGCACACAATAGCCTCATTATGTCTTCCCCATAAAATCCAAGACTATAATATAAGCATAAATCATTCTTTCCATTTTTACAGTGTTATTTTTGTCTTGCCTGAGTTTGGGAGTTCATTACAAAATCAAGTTTCCGAGGGGACATTATAAATGATACCCGAAATGGCTTCCTTCAAAACTACCTCAAGTAATAAGTCCAGGCAAATTTTCCTGCCTCTAGTGTCCTGTTCAGTGTTTTGTTTTTGTTTTCCCCCCTCAGATTCTCTGTAGAAGTACTGTTACTACTGGCAAGGTCAACATTGTTTACTAAAAACATGCTAATGAAATGCACTGCTGATTAAGTGAGTTACACAATATCTGAGAAGTCACTTACTGTCACAGGTCTATCATCAGCCCTTCAGAAGTCAGCAAAAATGAGACTTTCCCAGGATACTCCCAAGTTGGAATAAAGTTTCAGTCTTATTGAACCGTCTGTGCATCAGGAAGATGTGATTGTGTTGTAGCCTATAAATACATATTGCCAACTCTAACTATCGCTGAGACATCTCAGTCTAGAAAGTCAACTGCTGGAGCATGTCACTTTCAAACTGCTCTCCCTGGTCCCAGGGAAATAGGTGCAGATTTCAAAGTAAGCTATTTAAAGTAGATTCTGGTATACAGCCTCCCACATCCTTCTGAGTCAAATTTGTCTGTTAGGATGTCTCCAGTCAATCTGACCACTTCAGACTGACAGGCACGCCAACCAAATCAGCAGTCAGCAGGCCCAAAAATCTGTCAAGCCATTGCCTTCACTGGTGATTACATTTTGAGTGACTTGAGCAGTCAAGTTAATCAAAATAGTCAAACCAGGGTTCCCATGTATACAATTGCAGGTTCTGCTATTTCTGGACTTGTGCTCTGTTTATATATTTGAAGAGAGTTTTATTACATGGCATTGTTTAGGAATAACAAGCCCAAAAGGTTGTGAGCTGCTAGTTTGACAAGCAAGGGCTCACACCACTGGGCTTATTTCACAGCTTCCACGGAGGAGAAAAGGCCCAGGGATTGTCTGAGAGCTATGGAAAAGAGACGAGTGGTAAGAACTGGGGAAGAGAACTTGGGACCACACACATGCCCACAGGACCACATTTCTCAGCTAGGAGGTTAACACGTGTTCAAACAAAGGAATGTGCCTGCCATACTTTCTCAGATGAAGCAAAACACCAAGGAGAATTCCACGCAGGATGTGGTGGACAGGATGCCAGTATCCACAGTTCTTTCCTTCTCAGCAGGAGTAGCCATTTTGTCAAGAGAGATAACTGTGAAAACACATCCTTACTACATTCGAAACTGGGGGTGAAAGTAATTCAGCTGATCATTGGCAAATGCCATTGCGGAAATGCATCCCAGTGCTCACAAGTTAGATTGCAAGTTTTAGGATCAATCCAGCCAGTCATAAAACCTGGTTCCATACTGAATGGCAAGCTTTATGACTTTGGACCAGATCGTCCCTACCAACGTGCACTTAATTGCACAATAAATATGATACAACTACATATTTCCCAGGCTTGTTCCAATTAAAGTTACTTTGTTTCAGAAAATCATTTCCAATACTGGACAATATCTTGTGAACCACAGGAAGGTGATCCAACTCAAGTACACTGTAATATTGACAGCTTCCTGTTCAAATAGAGTACTTTTTAGTAGTAGACTAAACAGCATGTGCTGTTGAAGTGTGATCACTTTAATAGTTAATCATTCGATATATTTCCAATATCCAATAATATCACTAACAAGCATAATGGCAAACATTGCAATATTGCTTGTCTGTGCAGCCGTTGATAAACTTTGTCCTTTGTTTCTGATTTAATCCTGTAGAAGTCCTAGTAGATAGATCAGATTCACAAAAGAAGCTGACTGTCATAAAACATATAACCTAGCTAGGATCAAACAGCTGATATGACAGAGGCACTTTGGAAATCTAACCATCTTGCTTTAAAACCTACACACCTTCTACCTCGTGTTGCTAAGAACGCACAATACACATAACAAAGGCTTGCATTTTGGGTGACACAGCAAAGAGAGTGGTTGCTATTGCAGGATTGGAACTTCTTCAGGAGACATGTTTCACTTAAAAAGAACAGTCAGAAAACCACAGAAACTAGAACAACCCAACCTAACATTCATCTAGCATGTGCAGAATTCTGTTATTCTACTTTCTAAATTGATACATTAGGCTCCAAAACAATGAGTGTTTGCCAGACAAAGCTCCCGGGTTTCAAAGGACTTGGAGCTATAAAAGACTTTAAAGACTTCCCTGTCAGCAAACACAAGGTGTTAATGCCTTACAACATGATAATAACTGCAATATGAATAGGCAGAAAACTAAGAAATATTTACAGTGTCAACATGATTTCATCCTGCTTTCATGGGTGACTTTTTGGTCCTCGCTAGAGACTATAATCTCAAACAGCAGTGTGCAAAAATCCTGAAGAGTGAAGGAACAGGAATGAACTACACCCCTGGGCAGAGCCCAGGCTTCCTGCTAAAACTCAACATTGGAGGGTATGATCTAATGTACAGGATTAACATCTCAGGGGACTTGCCCTGGGTCAGCTCATCTCTCTGTGATGCCTTATCCTCCAGATGGAAATAAAAACAGTGAACTCTTTTAAATGTGCCCTATGGTCTGATTAAAGATTGAAAAGGGCTCTAAAAATCCACAGCACTCCCAGGGAAAATGCTAAATATCATTATCATTATTACACCAAATGCCATAATTTGGTCTCCTCAGATTCCCTTTTTATGTAGATTCCATCAAACTCTGACTTCTGACTTTTCTCCTCTCTGACCAAATCTCCAATGACAAAGCAAAGGGAAATGTTGAGGCAATTAGTGGAAAATGGAAGCAATTAATTCCCTTTTTTAGTGGAGACCTGGCCTCTGTGAACCAGTTTAACCAAAAATAATCAATGACCTTTCTCTGCCCAAACTGAAGCAAATCTACTTGATATTTGTCACTGGTTATCCATCTACTGCTTCGACATTAATGAGTCTCTTCACTTTTCCCCTTTCTTTCATGAAATGCAGACATCTTTTCTGGTCCCTTGTTACCTCCGCATCTGCTATTTTTGCAAATTGAATACAGTTAGAGACTTCGTTATCCTTGTGTGCGCCTAGGAAACAGGATAGCATGGATTCTGATAGGTCCTCCCCCCTCCTGCCTTGGACTGTTTTCGCCTTTTCTGCTTTTAAAGATGGGGGCTTGTCTACAACAAATAAAGAGTTTAAGCACCATGGAGACCCAGATGCCTTCCTGTGTCAGTCCATTGCTCACCCACTGGCCACTGTAGAAAAGCCAACCAGTCTTCAAAATCATCATTTTCCCTTTTGGGAAATAGTGATAGTAGCACTTGCTTCAAGAATATTGTAGTACTCAAATGTGGCAGTTCATAGAAAGCCTTCAGTACATAAAATTGCATAATTAATACATGATCAATGTCTCCTATTATCACCTAAGAGAAAAGCAAATGTGAAAAGAGATGAGAGAAGAAACAAAGAGGTAACAGAGGTGACATGAGAGAAGGGGAGGAACAAAGGTGAGGAATGGGGAAGGAATTTCACCAAATATACCTGATTTGGACATGTGTTAAAATTCATCAAAACAGAATACAACTCAGGCAGGAGTGGTTAATGTTAAAGGTCTCTCTTTGGCTTCCCACTGAAATAGTTAATATCAGCTTACCTACTATTTTATAAAGTATTTCCTTTTCTTAGAAAATTGTGGATAATTGGTATCATTTTGTTGCTGTGATTTGTCCCATCTTTACACAAATCAACAAAAGCATTATCATACATCCCAATGGATGTGTTTCGTGGGATGGAGACATGTTAGTACAACCAGCAGAAAGATAATGACCTGGAAATAACTTTTGGAGACTAGGGAAATTTGCAATGTCTTAAAGAGAAAAAGCAAATTGACAAGTGACTTCCAAAGTTATGCACAGGTACCTATTCTCTGCTTCCCTGTGCTCTGAACATTCTATCCCAAAGCAGAGCCCTCTAACAGGAGAACTGCTTTAACAGGAAACAATATGGGGCAGTTCAATATGAGGCAGGACCTCATTGTTATGGTTTGTGCTTTGAAAATTTGTCAAAACGTGAAATTCAGACTTCATAAGGAGGCAGGGAAAGGCCCCCTTTTATGCTTAGAGGTAGATTTCCAGTCTCAGAGCTCCTGTGTTCAATCCAAGTTTGACCTCCTAAGAATAAATTCAAAGCCATCCTCAGGTCCAAGAGTGAACTTTAAGCCCAATCATATAGTCCTTATCTTTTAACCCTCATGCTGGGGACCGGACCTGCACTCTCCACACTAGGCAATAGCTCTTACAGGTTCCGCAAACATAAAGTGATCTCCTCAAAGTCACATGGGAAATGAGTAACCAACTAAAAGTGCTGATCATCTGACTTCCTAGTCACTGTGAGGTCCCCCACCTCCACACCAGGTGGCCACAGAGAAATCCCTGAATCGAGTGTTTGTTTGAACAATTTGCTTGAGAGATAATATATGCTAACATAAAGGGCTCTTTCTACACTGGTCACTGCAGATCATCTTCAGTTCTTTCGTGAGGTAGGGTCTAACATACTCTCAGCAATGTGCTCTGATATACCTCTTTGCAATATATATATATATATATATATATATATATATATATATATTTGTATATACATATCTGCCTTTTGAAATTTTTTTCATTCAATATGTTCTGATCATGGTTCCCTCTGCCCTTAACTCCTCCTAGATCCTATCTACCTTCCCATCTCCCACCAAGCCAACTCCATGCCCTGTTTTTCTGTCTTTCCTTAAAAAACAAACCAACACACACACACACACACACCTAAAATACAGTATAAAAAAGAAAAAACACAAACAATACACAAACAAATAAAAATACAAAATCAGAAATTATGATATACAAGCAAAACACCAGTGAGACAAAAAAATAGCAAAATGAGACAAAATGTCTCCAAAAATACCATTGAGCTTATTTTGTGTTGATCATCTACTGCTTCAGCATAGCTACATGTAAGTGGTTGATGGGCCCAGGGAGATAGACTTTCTTGGAAAGAACTAGCTTTTTTGTTGAAAGTAGTTGTGAATCGGAAAGAACTCAGGTTAGGGATGGGAAATGACATCGACTTACGCGTCTAGGCATTGGTACCCCAGTAGGTTAAAGCAGGCATAGGAGAATTCTGTAAACAAAGCTACACAGCTAACCACTTCAGTCATTGACCTAATCTCTCTAAATGGCTAGAACCAAGAGGTCAAGCAGATACTGAGGTTGACGCAGGAGCAAGTCAAGCTACACCCCTCATCAAATTCCTTCAAGTCTTAAAATAAACAGAACTTGTCAAGTTTTGTCTCCACCGTATCTGTCCACACTTCCTTCTTGCCATACCTCACAATGGCTCCGAGCGCTAAAGGAAGCTTTGTGCCATATTTTGCATTTGCTAAATTTTTGGTCTAAAGCTGTGTTTCCATTGTTTGTCTATCTAGGGAAGAGCCAATTGTTTTTTCATAATACACTTTATCCTTCATAGCTCTACGATAGTCTCACACCACCCAACTCAAAGACTTCATCTACATTTCTAATATAACACTTGTCTCTTTACACAACTATAGGAATACCAGAATTGCCCATTGTCAGATAACACCATCATTCTAGAATCCAGCAGATACAGTCGCAGGTGCAGTGCATTCCTCTATTTCCATACCTTCAACTTAACCAAATTTAGAGTGATATTATTTTAGCTTAAATAGCATGGTGTCTCACGTCTTCAGAGGATGACGTTATTAGTTAAAATATTGGGCAAGCTCATCTACTCATTTCTTCCTATTCAGTTTAAGGGTAGACACAGTCAAGGCTTTCCAAACAGTTTATAAGGAACTTCTCACAAGGAATACTCAAAAGTTCATGAGTGATGGTGTTTTCTCAGCTAAAAGAGGGGATCAGGGGAGGGAGGAGGAGAGAGAGTGAGAGAGAAACTGATGCTTTAAAATTTGAGAATACTGAGAAAAAAATCTAATGATTTGAATGGGCTTTATAGAAAAAAAAGGACTTAGATGATCGGTACAGTTTCAGGAGAAAGAACAAATTGTCCTTTGCTGGTAAGTAGCCTGCAAACTGTGATTATAGAGGAGACAAAGTTATTTTCAGGTTAGAGAGAAAGGTAAAGGGATGCTCAAAGGGCCAGTTGCCTGTTCACTAAGATTTATTAAAGAGAAACCTAGAATTTTACAAAAATTTAAAATCTGATAGTTAAAATGCTGCTTACTCTGCTAGCAAAAGGCGGTCCCATGAGTTTGAATGTGTTTGCATTGGCAAAGCCCCTTAAGACAGTGGCTCAGCCTTCCCAATGCTGTGACCCTTTTATCCAGTTTGTCAGGTGGTGGTAACCCCCAATCATAAAATTATTTTCTATACAAAACTATTTGCTACTTCTTAAGTGTGATTTTGCTACTATTAGGAATCATAAAGTAAATACCTGATATACAGGATAGCTAAGATGCACCACCTGTGACAGGGTCGTTCAACTCCCAAAGGAGTTTTGATGCACAGGTTAAGAACCTCTGCCATAACGAAACAGAAGAGGTGAACACCGCCACATGGGTAGAGACAGATCGCCAGGGTTGCAGGTCCTGATTTAGATCATTGTATAAAGATGCCTAATGGAATATCTATTAGCATGAGGTATACAAGAAGACCAATATCTAACTATGCAGAAAGTCCTGGCTCACATTCCTATTTGGGTATAAGTACAAAAAAAAAAAAAAGATTTATCTATCTGCACATGGTCGTCTAGGCATTGCTAATATGATTGTGTAAGAAAAAAAACATAAAAGGAAGTAGAAGGCAGGGTGGAAGTCTCGGGTTCAGTGGAAACAGCTAGAACATAAACATAATGTCTGTATTGGGCAAGCTAGAGAACATTTCAATCCATACGAGAGATGATTTGGAAAACCCTTCAGTGTGGCTCAGAAATGGACATGAGAGCATGGGAACCCAGAAGTGTTCCTCTAGCCTCACTCAGAGCTAGTTTCAGAAATGTAGACAAGTGAAGCTTCTACATCAAATTCTCATCTCCTATTTCAAACCGGAAAAGATAGGGAAAAAAACGTGCAACCTAATGGGTGCTTAGTGTCAACCTCCTGTTTTCTCTAGGAGCGATTTAAAAAAATCAATACTGAGGACTTCCTCTCTGCTGGGATTCACTGTTCACCCATGTTGACCTGGCATCTGAACTCGGGATCGTCCCGTCGCTGCCCCCACGTGCAGGGATTACAAGCAGTCACCACTGTGCCTGCCAACCAGCCTATTTTTAACCCTGGTCTCCTGGGGAAATTGCACAGCCTCTCCACCTTTCCAATACTTGCCTCTCCCCAGTCGCCTTAATTTCTAATATAAATCGCCTCCATTCTTACAAAGCTCTTGATTCAGTTTGAAATGGCCAGGGCTTTCCCTGTCCCAAAGAATCCAATTTCACAAAAGGACAAGAGCAGCTACTGACTACATCCACAATGTGAGGTCAGCCAGTGCTGAGCCATCTCCAAACACCTGCAATTCAGACTCAGAGAGTCCCAGACTGCAGTTCGCGACTGTGCATAGGCGAGTTTTGTAGACTCATTCCTCGCTCGTTCTCTCACTCTCTCCTTTCTCTCCTACAAATCTGTTACCCAGGCTGCATTGGTTTCGTTGTTTTGTACCTCTGCCATTTTTTCTGCTTCATGCTTTGAAGTTCTCTGCCAAGTCATAGTAAGAACTACTGTGAAACCCGAATAGCAATATATTTTACTATCTACAGCTGCTTTGTTTGTTGCCAGCAGGTATCCATAGCAACGTGTCATTTGTAAACAGGTTGATGATAGCCATTTGCTGTTTGCAAACTTTGACCTCTTCTAAATCTGTCAACTTCATATTTCTTAATCTGGTGCTGCCTTGACTGTTTTTAACTGTAAGAGTTAATCTCCCTGAACAGTCTGCAATGTTGAGCTGATTTGAAACGCTTCCAGTTGTTCACTTTCGGACCAAAGATAAACTTGCTGGGTTTCCACATGCATCCCAAAAGTACTTGAAGCAGCTTTCATCAGTGCATTCAAACCACTGTGTAAAGACACTTTGTTCTTTCAGTTTCTGCTTTCCTTAGTTCTTCTTTCTGACTATCCAAGCCACTTTTTGAAAAATCATTATCTATTTCCACTATGCAAATCCTACAATTCCTGAAAAGTATGCTTATGCTAAAATTTGGCACTATATACAAACATCTTGCAAATATCTTGGCTAGTTAGAATTTAAACACTCATCTCTAAGACACTAGAGTTGAATTAACTTTTAAGAAACTTGTTTGGCTTTTGACATCAATCTGAAGTTTCAGTTTAGCGAAATGAGTTTATATACTATACTCCTCTACTGCTTCATAAAGAAATCAAAGACTAGGAAGTAGCATTCAAAACCCAAGGAAGAGACAATGTGAAGAATCTATGTATTTCGTTGAATTCATAGTTATAACCGTTTCTTTAAACACTTGAGCGTAAACCTCAAGTTTGACCTATTTAAGGCTGCTTTCACCAAACATGGGAACTATTTAATTCAAAAGCTACTTGAAAGTGCCTAGCCACAATCAGTTTCATGTACGATCCAAGTAAAGCAGCCTTCTCTCATGATCTTGCTGAACTCTCCATTCCTTTTCAGCTTGCTTTGTAGGCACAGCCTCTGAACAGGGAAAAACCATCAAGGGAATTGAAAACTCTTTAATACTAAATGAAGATTCTAGTAAATAAATTACCAATGAACAACTTAAACAAAATTTAATGTTACCTCAGGTTTATGATTGTTCTCAAAATATCTATTCCTAATCAACTATATGAGACAACATTGACAATATGGAATAATCACAGAAACAAATATAAGTGCACATTCATATATAACATTTCTATATTTATGATTGTGTATATATAGAGAAACAACCATGGCCTAATTGTTAAGACCTCATAGTAACTCTTATTTGTTCCTATTTAAAATTTTTACTTTGAAAGTTACCAGTTTGGGATACCTGAAATCTCCTCAACAAAATAGTTAGATCTGCATGTGTTCCAAAAGAATAGCATAACCTAAGCTATGAAAAAAAGTGTGTGCTAAAATCCTGTCTGGTGTTGTTTCTGCTATGAACAAAATTTATACATTCTTACCTTTAAAAACAAATAAAATAGGCATTGCTAGAATGTAAACAGAAATTAGCACTTACTCATAAAATAGCATACAGTAAAATGCTAAATTATATTGTTATATAGTGAATATCTGAGAATATTAAACAGGAAGAAGAAATTCCCTTGGTTATTATGAGCTAAACCCATGATTTCTACATCACGATTAAAATAAGACATTAATAGCTTCCCATTTATATTTCATCCACATCATAGCAAGTCATAGTTTGCCTGCTTTAATATCCTGATAGCTGGTTATCACACAAGAAGAAAGCACAATTACAAGTTAGCTCCACATATCAAAGTAAAACAGGCATTGATTGACCTTGTCTTCATCTTTGTCTAAAGTACAGAAAATTAACCTTCCACTTTGGTTACCTACCAGCAGTGGCTGGAGTGAGCAGGTGTCATTGCCTCTAGAAGGAGCTCCAGATTACAGTCCCTTCTCCCATAACTTAAGCACAAAAGCCAAGGATCTGTTCGCAAGTAATGAACGGTTAGAACTGCTTGGAATCCACTTAGTTGAGGAAGGAAAAAAGAGAAGTCTCTCATTAGGGCATTTCCTGAACTCTGGTTGGAATTTCAGTTAAGGAAGAAGAAATGACACAGCAGTTTCAAGTTAAGGCGACTTCCTTTCTTTATCTGAAATATGCTACTAATTTGAGAAAGGGCATTCCAGCCCAGCCACTCCGTATGCTGTGGCTACAGCAAATTAAATAAATAAATAAATAAATAAATAAATAAATAAATAAATAAATAAATAAAAATAAAAAAACCTTGTCATTGATGTCATTATTGTCCCATAATGAACATTTCCCCCCAGAATTTACAGAGGCAGTATGCGGTTGTTACCAGAGTGGACTAGGACCCCACAGTTATTGCAACACATTCTGCCTTCTTCACAAGTAAGTTTCTTCAGAACGCTGACCTTCCCCACTTTTCAGTTAAGAATTGCACTTTGGCTTTGAATACTAACAGGCCAAGCTTAGAATTTAAGGCTATTTTCAGAATTTAATACAATGCAAGTTTTGTTACATCTCAATTGCCCTCAAAGACTTCATGATAAATATTGACCAAGAATCATTGATCTTGCCAAGTATAATAGAAATACAAAATTGAACTTCTGGGATCTATGTGCCTTTACGAAAAAGGAAACAAAAAAAGAAACACCCTTTCCTTTGACCATCAAGGGTGCTCTCAAATCAGTTATCATCTGTCTTTCTTTTTCCTTTTTTTTTTTCTTTCTTTCTTTCTTTCTTTCTTTCTTCCTTCCTTCCTTCCTTTCTTCCTTCCTTTCTTTTCTCTCTCCTCTCTGTCTTTCTTCCTTGCATCCAACCAGATTTGATTGATGTGAGCAGCTAAAATATGACCTTTTAGCCAGAATCACAATTGATTCTAATAAAAATCCAAGTCAGGAGCAAGTAGACTAGTCTAATTTTCAAAACCAACCCAAATGTCTTCTATAAGGGAATTTGATATACTTTCTCTGTAAAGAACAAGAAAATAAACATGATGTGTGTCAGGGCGCTCATCATTTATGACTTGACAGTTCTATTATTGTGATGGCACACTTACATAATTCACAAATGAATGGCCACAGTAGTCGTTTCTTTGTCTCCATTTGAAAGCTCCAGAAAAGTTTCTGCTCACTGCCTGAGATTCCACACTTTACGTTCTCTTTTAAAAGCAAGAACACCTTAACTAGCCTCATCAACATTACCAGTGACAGTCATTGCCTATTCACAACTTATTTTCTATATGTTTGATAAGCCTTTAATGTCTTTTTCCATTTGCATCGGTGAGCATCAGTGTATAGAATAATAGGCCTTGCCACCTTCATCTTCATGCTTTTTCACAGTACCACACTCAGCCATTCTCCTATCTCCCCAGCTGTTCAGGTGTCCTCTTCCACTTCCTTCTCTTATCTCTGATTACTACAATTGAAATATCTTCAGGGTCCTCTTTCCCTCTGAAGCTGCATGTTTGACCACTCTTGACCTTTAACAAAACCTCTGTCGGCTTGAAAATAAGCTGACACTCACTAAAGTACACTGTGTTCCTCCAAAGGCCCATGTGCTGAAAGCTTAGTCCCAGCTTGGCACTACTAGGAAATGGTGGAACACTTGAATAAGCAGGACTTGGTGGAAAGCATTGGGCGATGGGGATATGCTTTTAAAGAGTTCTTTGGAGTTCCAGTAAAGGTCCTCATGCTTTCTCCCTTGAGCCTTAAATTGAGCAGGTTCCTTCTGGAAGTCATTCTTTCCACAAGTCACCTCCCAAGTCCCAAAGAAGAAAGCCAACTGATTAAGAACTGAAATGTCCTAGAAATGTGATCGATGTTTGCTTTCATTGTAACTCATTCTTTCTTCAGGTATTTGTTTCAAAGACAAAAAGGCAACATTTCTATGGCAGTAGAGATTAAATATCAGCAACAACTGGTG
This sequence comes from Chionomys nivalis, assembly GCF_950005125.1. NCBI lineage: Eukaryota > Metazoa > Chordata > Mammalia > Rodentia > Cricetidae > Chionomys > Chionomys nivalis. The sequence continues at coordinate 185,732,276 of NC_080086.1, read as the reverse complement.
TGACGATGAGGACTTAGAAAAAGTCTTGTCACACAGTAGATAATATGAATGAAAAACAATTCGTAGCTTTCTTTTACATTAGCCTCCCCAGCAAAAGAAGTAAAATACATATTCATTTATTTGTGATGTTGCTTTCTATATTTTATAGGGAAGCTGTACTCATGAAATTTCAAAAATATGGTAACCTAAACATGACGGGCACAATGAAAACACCAGATGACCTGCCAATAAGCATGAGGGAAAGGCCCAAGCTTTTACCTTCCAAGAGCTCCAGCCCACTTGATTTTTAAGAATGTATCACTCATGGCTTAACTTAGTTTATGGCAGCAAAATAATGACTTAGTAGGAAAGTATGGGAAAATGGGAAATGAAATAGTTACAAGTGGGAGATTTTTTTCATTAGACCTGGCCTTTGGAAAGACAGAGAACAGTGAAGTGAGAGAAGAAAATAAAAGAGAAAGAGTACGGATTGCAGTGGCCATAAAGGGCAAAGATCAGAGAGAGGCGGTGTTCAAGTAAGAAATACTAAGAGTCCACACAGAAAAGTTTCTAATGATCATGCAGCAGCTAGCATGGATTCTGAAAGCAATTTTACTAAAAATTCTTAGTTAGGCCTTTAAAAGTAAGAAATATGTATGTCTACTGTTATTTCAGTTATTACCTTTACTGAACTCCCCAAAGTAAAAGGTCTTTGGACAATAAGTTCGTTTAGTAACATTTTGTTCACAGAATTTTGGCTACAACATAGGAACCTCCTCCTCTGTGTGTGTGTGTGTGTGTATGTGTGTGTCTGTGTATTATACATATCTAGTAGTTACAGATAATAATTATCTTATTGAAAACTTTCAATATTAAGCTCTGAAAAGAACTAAAATCTCCTAAGACAATTCATCAAAGGAGAAGATAAATCTCATAACACAAGGTGCAAAATCAAATAGAGCTATATTACCAATCATAGAAGCTACATAGAGAAAGATTAGTATCATACATAAGAGCACTGTCAAAAAAGTATCATCAAAAATTTGATTTCGTTGGCACTTTGGAGAAGAACAGGTATTAGAAAGTTAAGTTTTTTTAAATATACATGTTAATATGGAATGCTACATGGATAACAATCTAATAAAAAACAGTAAATGACAGACTGACATTAGGTCCAGTATGAGTAAAATATGTAAAAACTTTTAAAATATCTTTAAAATTGCACTAAAATTTTCTTGACCAAAAAGGTGATGTTCTTTACTAGAAACACTCACTGCAGAAGAGCAACTGGACATGTTCCATGAATAGACATTACTACAGAATGACAGAGTGGGTTGCTTTCACTTCTAAAGACTTTTGCCCATCTCAACAGAATCTGGAAAGATTGGTCCATTGGTTTCTCAACAATTTCATCAGAAGTCCGTGCGGTCATCATTGTTTCATCAAAACCAGTAAAAGTAGCTCAAAATAAGCAAATTACTTTCCAAAGTCTTCTACCCCCAAATAACTCAGTTTTGAGGAACAGAAATCTCTGGAAACCCTTGTGACATAAATAAAAATTAATTTTCTATAATACTAAGATTGTTAAGATTTCTCTAGAGCTTATATTTAATTCTAACATGCACTAGAGTATTAAACAAAGACCAAGTCCATCTGAAAATTTTGAAGTAGACAAAATTAGTTTTCAACAATCAATCTCTTTGCCCTTTTTCCTGTTTCCAGACAGGTGTCATGGTCCCTTATTACCTCTCCATTTTTCATGCTATCTAAAACTATTCTTAGAAAACACTCTAATTCATTGCATACCTTATTCACTAAGGAATAGACGACTGATAAGAATGAAAATAACCTTCTTCCCAAAGGTATTTATATTTCAAAGCTAATATGACCTTAAAGAAGAGAAAATATTGGAAAGGAAGGGTTATATACAAAAGTCTTCAAACAAGCAATAAAAAAAATTTATGTAGTCTTCCATACACTCTGAGCATGGTATACAAAAACTTGACAACATGTTATCTGAAAAATAAATAAAAGCAGATCTTCTTTCTTTGTAATGTAGGGTATTCCAAACTAGATACCATCTATCATGATTGACACTTCAGCTCTCTAGAGATTAGAAAAATGACAAGTCTTTTACAGTCCTTTGCAACTGTACAATTATTCCCTGTCAGGTAGGATAGGATGGAATATGCTGTCATAACAACAACTTCAAAAAATACTTTAAATGTGTGTGTGTGTGTGTGTGTGTGTATGTGGTGTTGTTTTAAATGCTGTGGAAACTTTATTCCATTTGGTCACTTAAAGACCCAGGATAAAAGACATTCATCTCCAAATATGATTTAAGCATGATGAGGTAGATCAGAGAGTATGAAGAATAATAAACAGATCTTGAAGATTCTGTAGGAAGTTATAGTCATCATTTATGTCCATCATTTATTGTTCAAAATCATTAGTGACTCTATATGCTTCTAAAAACAATGAACATGCAACCCTAACACAAGCTAAGAAGAGAGAACTTGATTTACTGAATTGGAACAGTGGCAATGACAATCTGACTTCTTGTCAAGGATCACAATTTTAGCAAAACATGGTTCTCCTATAATGTCATATAATGAACAAACTTGGTACATCAAATAAACTATAAAATTATTCTTCATTCTTTACAGTAATTAAAAAAAAGATAAGAGGAAGATACCAGAGAAGAGTTATAGAAAGAAGGGAGGAAGCACAAAGAAAAATACTTGGAAGTGATAGGAGCATCACCTAGAGATCAAAATCAATTAAGAACTCTATACATGTGCATATTTCAGAGGTCTATAGAAATTCTTCTGAGTGGAGCTGAAGAGATAGCTCAGTGGTTAAGAATGCTGGCTGAATTTTAATATGTATTCCCTTTTCAGAATGAAAGTTGTCTATGATCACTGCACAAAATCTGTGCCAAAAAGAAACATGAAAACAGGAATGGCACTAATTGAGGAGAATAAGAGTGTTATCAGTGATGATGGGATAAGAAAAATTAATAGGGGGTATGAATAGGATTACAAAATATTCAGACGTGTATAACATTGTCAAAATTAAAACAATTTTTAATAACTATTATAGACAATATTGCACAGGCTGTGATGTTCTTTAGGTTTCTGAATCAAAAACATAGAACCTAGAAAATGAAAAAATGTAGTCACAACCCACAGTGCCCAGATTGTCCTGACTACTGTCTTCTCTTTCCATATCACTTCCCCATATCTCTCATCACCACTGAGGATTGGAGTCTATGGTTGTAGTGATATTTTATTTGTACTTTAATAAATAAAATTGCCTGAAGATAAGAGTGCAAAGCTAAGTCACTAGAGGTTGGTAGTGATGGCACACACCTTTAATCCCAGCACTCAGAAGACAAAGGCAGATGGATCTCTGTGAGTTCAAAGCTACCCTTGGCTACAAAACATCAATCCAGAAACAAATCCAGGTTCAGGTGGCTAACACCTTTAATACCAGCACTAGGGAGGAGGAGACAGGAACAATATGGTTGTGCAGAGAGAGGAATATAAAGGGAAAGAAACAGGAACTCAATGGAGTGTGGAGTCTGAGGTTTGGTGGAGACACAGTGCAGTCTAGGCAATCCAAGGATCATCCTTTGATCTGAGCATTGGTAAGGGTAAAAGGTCTCTCTAGTGGCTTACTGCTCTGATTCTCTTATCTTCAGCTTTAATCCCTAAAATCTGGTTTTGGGCTGTTGTTGTTATTATTTGTGCAACATATGGTTTAACCCTAGATTTAACCCCATACTCTCTACATGGCATCAAACTTGGTGACTGTTGAAAATCTTACACTGTGTGGTAAAGAATAAATACTGTATTTCCTTTTATTTGAACAAAGTAAAATAAAAAGATATGCATTTCTACAGCGAGAAAAATTTATGTGGATTCCATTTTTATTTGTAGAAGTTTCCATCAAGAGAAAGTCAAGGGCCGGGTGGTGATGGCGCACACCTTTAATCCCAGCACTCAGGAGGCAGAGGCAAGCGAATCTCTGTGAGTTCGAGGCCAGCCTGGTCTACAAGAGCTAGTTCCAGGACAGGAACCAAAATGTTATGGAGAAACCCTGTCTCAAAAATCAAAAAAGAAAAAAAAGAGAAAGTCAATCCTCAGTTGTCACTTGTCCTTACACAAAGACCAAAAGGATCCATTTAATCTGCAAGATAAAGTATTTTCTCAAGCTGAAAGTAAATGAGTATAACTATAGTAGCATTATTAAATATACTATTTGCATCAGTTGGTACACAAATGACCATATCTTTTAGTATAACTCATATGCTATAACCTGTGATTTCTCCTTTCGTTTGCTAGTGACAATTAATGAGGAAGTGAGGCACATCCAGAGTGAAGATGGCACAAAATAGAAAAAGAAGCATATTTCAAAAGGTGACGAAATAACTTCAAGTGTTTTAGAATATAAGTATAATTATTTTAGAAAAATGGTTCCAGTTTCAAGCAAGTAGAACCCACGTATTAAATGCCAGGAGGTTTCCCTTTCATGTGCTATAAAAGTCAGTGGTTTAAGAAACAAAGCAAACTAAAATCCGAAAACAAACCTTAGAAGTTATAGAATTAGAACATTGGGAAATTAGACCTCTTGAAGACTTCAATTTTAAACAAGAGCAAACTAACTATTCATGGTGACTTTGGTATAGAATCTGAAAAGTTTGAACAAACTGCTGTGCTCAGAAGATTTTTTTTTTTTGCTTCTGTGTCTAGACCTTGCTAAACATGTAAAAAAAAAAAAGAAAAAAGAACTATACTTCATTGTCCGCTTTCAACACAAAGCAGACAGTACTTTAAAAAGTACAAGTGGCATGGTTTTCCATTCTTTGCTCTGCGTCTGTATTTTAGATGCCATCTCTGAAACAAAGACATATGCGCCTGTGCACATTTGCGCACTTGTAAACAGTTTGACTGTGGTTGACTCTAACCCTCCAGGACAGTGCAAGGTGAGGGTGTTTCCAAAATAAAGGAGAAGAGACACCCCTCTTGTTCCCACTGTGCTGACCTACAAATGTTCCCCTTCGGTGGCAGACACAAAGCTACCAGTCTGGTAGACAGAAAGCCAACAGGTGTGCCAGAGTGAGGACAAAGCTAGGAGTGAAATCTAGTAACCTTCATTTTAAGGGGAAAAAGCAAGCGGGAGGAATATCAGACACAGATTTTAGATGTCAATTCACATAGTACAGGGAGAAACGTAAAAATTATATTTTATCACAATGGGAAAAGTGTAATTCCACAGGCACCACAAGGGTTGGCAGAATGGCATTCTTTACTAGAATAGAGCTGTGGAAGATCTTAGCTCTAAAATACATATAATACAGCGTAAGCGTTGGAGGGGCTGCACTATACATGATGAGAAAGCAACTAAATAGGTTATGTTAGCTCAAGGAGGCACAGCATACCCGACTATGAGAAGCAATGTGGAGTGGGCAACCTTCAACAGCCGGAATGCTTTAGGGGTCTTTGACTAATAGCATTCAATTCTGAACAGAACATGCTTAACAGAAGGCCAGCTTCAGGATCAAACTCAACAAATTTGAGTTTGTAGGGGATTTGCTAACAGTTTATCCCAATAGAAATGTTAACTTAGCTTTGGATATAATAATATAGAATGGCTTTTTATTACTAATAATCCCCAAGGAGTACTTGGAAGCCAAAACCAAACATTTTTTAAAAGCAGTCACAGCCATCAAGCAGAATGTGGGACTCATTCAGGAGATGGGGTGACAGAGAAAGAAATCAGAATAAGTCAATATCTAGGTCAATATGACTCTCCTCCTTCTAAATTCCATTAAGAAGCTCATTAAATCAGTAGGTGCACTGCTGAACAAACCTCAAAATTATAATCTTGAATGACATATTTGGACTTCTTTTAAAGCTAATTGTTTATATTTTCTAGAAATCTAAAATATTTCCTTACAGTGAGAAAGAGATGGCTACAAATACGGGATAGAATTGGTTATAAATAGATGTATTCTTGTTGCTAAAACTTGAATTTCTTTACTCATTAATTCAAACTGCCTTGACTCCTCATGTTTATGCAAAACAGATTTTTTTTTGAGAAAAAAAAAGAAAGGTACTGTAACATCAGAGGATATCATCAAAGAACTAGTGGTAACATCTTAAGGCTTTTATCAAAGTAGTGAGGGAATGCATTAAAGCAACAATATCTGGAGCTCACGTGTGATGGGACTGCTAAGTTTAATAGTGAATCTTATGAACATATGTGGATATAATGATTTTCTGTAAGAATGCTCCTGTCCAAAGGACATTTCTTTCCAAATAAGAGAACACTGTTCTTTCAAGACAATTCAAGGGGAAAAACACCAATATTTCATTAATAATAGATACCTCACACTACAAGTGAAAAGCTAAAGTTTTTTTAAATACAACCACTGTAAGTGAAGCTTATTATGAACGACAATAAGTTTATAAATAAGAAAATGGTGTGTTAAAACATAAAATTGTTAAATGTGGCAATAATACACAAGGACTTAAGTGAAAGTTAAGAGTTTTTATTTTCTTACGAATCTCACTAAGCAAGCTATGATTGGTTTTGAGTTATCTACTTTCATTTATCAAAATGGCCCAAATAGAAACCATTTCTTATTCTCAAAGAAAACACGGATACATAGCTGCTGTACTCAAGAAATCAAATTAGGCAAGTACTATTAAGCTGTAGGATTAAGGAAGCAGGCTACAAGTACAAGGACAGGGACTGTATGGAGTGAGTGAAACCTTTTCAGTTGCTGTTTAGGTCTATCTATGAGTGGGAACCTCAAAGACAATAGGAAGTCATTGCTGGAACCCCCAAGATGCCCTGGAATGCAGTTCTTTCCTTCAAATCAATCAGGGTGAGTTAGAAGCTTCCAACCGGAAAGCTGTAAAGATTTAGTGTGCAGTTAAAGAGGTTGACCTCTAACTGGTAAACGTTAAAGTAATTTCCCCCAAAGAAGTCAAAGGATGAATTCATTAAATATTCCAAAGTCCTCTTATGATTTTTTTCACTGTGGCCAGAGTTAATGATATAGGCTACCACTCAGACAGATAATGATTATCTGTTTTTAATAACACAAGGAATTCGTATAAAGCATACTTGAGATACTTATTCTAGATAATAATAATGGCAATATGCTAAATTTTAGTAAAAATAAATCTATGTTTACTGTAGGAGTATAATAAAATAGTTATTGCACACCTTGAACATGAAATTTCAATAATTTGAAATATTTTTCCATAACAGTTATAGGCACAGGGATAGAATTAACTACCTTACAATTTATTTGTTATTAAACATTTATCAGGAGTTTATTTTGGGGGCTCCTCTATCAAAGTATTCTTCCATTTCCTTATTTCTTTCTTTCCTCCCTCTTATTTGGGAAGCATGCGTAAAGCTAAGGAAAGAAGCAAATTACCCATGTGTGGTACAAGGCCGTCTTGTGAACATGATCTAGCATTCTGTGGTACAAGGCCGTCTTGTGAACATGATCTAGCATTCTGTGGTACAAGGCCGTCTTGTGAACATGATCTAGCATTCTGAATGAATACGCATGTTGATGCCAACTACCTGTGCTCAGGTGCAGAGGCTCCGTCCGCAGTCCCAGCTGTGAGTTCCCTATACCAGAGGCAAAATATTCAACCAGGATAAAGAGGGGATTCTTTTTTTTTTCAGATTTACTTGCACTAAGAAATACCATCTCCTTGCATAGAAATAAGACCAAATAGATTTGATCAGTTAGGTGAGAAATTGTGTGGAAGAAGCTGAGCAAAGACTAATTTTATCCAATGAATTCCAGTGTTTCTTTTTTTGGCAACTCCTACATGAAGACATCATAGAGTGCCAAAAAGGAAAAATAGCCATTGTTATAACTTAAATCAAAAGGGATTATCCAAAGAAAGGAAATGGTTGGACTTATAGCCATTTATGTGCAACAGAAAAGCACTGTAGTGGCTTATAACTATGACCCACACAAATCTTAGTATATCACAGAGTGTTTAGAGTTTAATAACTACTTGTTAAATAAATAAATGATATAGAAGGCATTTAATATATTCCTTGCAATGTCAGTACAGCTAATATCATCTTTCTTTATTCTAGGTACCTTTCAAAGGGGGTGTCCCATGAGCAGTTAAAAACAGAGCAGCTTTTTAAACCAAATCTAGGACAAATAGTATGTTTTGTTTTGTTGATATACATCTGATGACATTTAAGCCTGTTATAGTTTATATTCATGTGTGTTTGTCTATATTAGTGTATTCTGAGTCAGTTTTACAGAGCAGTAGATATGTACTGATATACTAAAAATAGCTGTAATTTTTGCTAGTGTTAGCATGAAACAGGATTTTTCAGTGCTTTTCATGGATTATCAATTGAATTCTTTCCTGAATTTTGGTTACTTCTCTAATATAATTTTCCATAGTAGAAGATAAAGAAATTAGGTAAACTTTTTTTTGTAGGAGGGCAAGGCCTGGCCTTGTGCAGAAGATGTACACTATAAGAACAAAGTAGCGACCAAACGGTTTGTGCTAAGCAACTGCAAGGTGGGACTTGGGATGTAGGTGATCTTCTGAAGAAGTCTGAGATGTGGCATTTGGATGTGATAGTTTGTCCTGCTCTTAGGTGTTCAGCATATAAGAAGAGGAGGGACAATGCACACGGAAAAATAAGCAAGGGTAAGCACAAATGAGAGTAGATTTGAAGACAAACGGTGGAAGCCAGTAGCTGTAGACTGGCTGAGCGGGACAATGAGGTGATGACTCTGTGGAAGTTTACTGCTATCTACCTACATCTCTGAAACATGATCAGTAAAATCTCAGGGTCAGAAATTGAGGGTTCAACTTGAAGATTTGGAAAGCAAAACAGCCAGCCCCTGGCTCTGACCTCGGCCTCAGTCTGAAAATGGTGATCCTGCCTCCAGAAATCTCAGGATGAGACTGTGTGTTGAGAGCTCTTTCCTCCTGTTTTATAATCCTCTCTAGAACTGGGATTAAAGGTGTGCACCACCACGATTAAAGGCATGCATCGATGGCAACCAATGTGGCTACAGTGATTAAAGGTGTATGTCATGGCTACTGGGCTTAAAGGTGTGTGTTACCATAGCCTGGTCTGTAAAGTTGACTGGTTCACTCTCAGATCTTCAGGCAGTCTTAATTAAAATACAACTGAAATGCCACTACGTTTCCCTTTTTTGTCTAAAATAAAGAAAGCTATACCTAATATAAGTAAACTATATGCAAAAGTACAATGATTATATACAATATATACAGGCAATAAATACATAAACAATGTCTAGTCCATTTGCACTTGACCAATTCAGAGAAAATACTCCATATCTATCCTATCTTAGTTGAAATTCTTGAACCTAATTTATTTTCTATCATACCTTACATTCTGTGTCTGATCAACAACAAAGCCGATCCAACTATTAAGTAGAGATGACTAAAGCTGGTGAGAAAAGACAAAACATGAAAGTGTGGAGGGAGAGAGTCTCTGATATATAAATTCAGTGCTGGGCACTGTAGAGGGCCAAGTTGAGGTTCAGGTTGGTTAACCAAAAGCAAAACCTCTCTTTCTTAATGTGTATGTATAAAGCACAGTGGTGTGGGAGAATTGTCTGTATTATGTCAATCATGTTTTAAATAAACTCTGATTGGCCAGGCGGGAAGTAGAGGATGGTCAACCAGACAGGAAGTCGAGGCGGGCGAGGAGAACAGGAGTATTCTGAGAAGGAGGAAGCCCATTTCTTCGCAGTTCTGCCTAGATCACCGAAGAAGCAAGATGTGAGCTGCCCTGCTGAGAAAGGTACTGAGCCATGTGGCTAACATAGATAAAAATAATGGGTTAATATAAGCTACAAGAGTTAACAAGAAGCCTGAGCTAATGGGCCAATCAGTTCATAACCTAATGTAGACTTTCTGTGTATTTTATTTAGGGTTTATGGGTTGTGGGAACTGGACAGGACAGAAACACCAACAAGCCCAGCCCGCATGTTACAGCATAGAAGTCTACAGATAGGTTTGATGTGAAGATGGTTGAAAGTATGAGGAGTTGTAGGTAATATTGATGGCTATAATGGTGATGATGGCAATGATGATGATAACAAAAGCTGCTATAATGATCATCATGGACCAGAAAAGAAACTGTCTATACTTTACACACAATATTTCATTACTTTATGTGTCCATCTCATTGCCATTTTTTATTTGACAAAGATCTGCAACTAAAATATACAGCAACTTGATGAAGATTAGAACTAGTAAATTCTGAAAGCAGGAAATGCTCTGGAAACCCAGGTCATCTGCTCCATGTCACAATAATTCTATACCACCATAAAGGACCATAATGTACACTGACTGAAAAAAGAACTAGTAACCTTAAAACAGAGATAACATAATGGCAGATGAAACAAAAAAAAAATGATGAAGCAATTTATTTTAAAAGGAAAAACAAGTGTTAGAGTTGGGATATTCCAAGGAATGTTTGGTTAGAGAAGGGGATACTTAGAATTCAGGATTAAATACTACAGAGAAGTGCATTTAGTTAGGATGTTAGGGTTTAGCTGATACATAAAACTGTAACTAGTGTAACGAGAACAGAAGACCATTAAGCAAATATATCATGAGATAGGATAATGGCTCAATAGTTAGGAGTATGCTGTTCTTTCAGAGACCATCGGTTTGGTGGCCAGCACCATGTTAGGCGGCTCACAACTGCCTGGTACTCCGTATCCAGGGACTGGATTCTCCTGCACACATGTGAATACAAGAAAACACAGACACAAATAACAATAAACCTTTAAAAATAAAAAGATAAAAACATCAAGGAAGAGACAGAAAACTTAGGAACAGTTATCCGAAGATGCATTGATATTGCAAAGATAGATTTAGTTTGGGGAGAATAGTTAAATCAGGGCCTATAAGGCTATTGAACAGGCAATTGACACTCCCCTGCTGACTGGTGAGTAAACAGTCTTGCCAGAACTAACGAACAGAAATACATTTGAATTTCAGATTTTTGAAAATGAATATTTTAGTGTAAGTATCTTTCAAATGTTGCTTGGAACATACATATGCCAAAAATTATTTATTGTTCATCTGAATTTTAAATGTAGCTAAGCATCTTGTATTTCATCTGGAAACCCTCCTAATGGTACCCACACTGCAGATCGCATTCATCTCACTCAAGCCAAATTCCAAAACTGGATGTAACAGATTTTCACCACTAGCATGGATTTAAACAAATAAAACGGTGAACAAAATCTTACCAAGTCAAAATTCTGCTCCTATTTGCTAAATTAGAGTAAATGCATTCCATAATCTTACAATAATATATTCTCATGAAAATATAAATGCATATGGAATTTTATGAAAGCAAAAGTATTTTGATGGCATCAATTGCAATCTAGCCCTTCTATTACCAGTTAGGTATGTAAGGAGGTAGTAATGGGCAGGCTCCCTACGCATCCCTCTGTTGTTAATTCAGAGTGCTGAACAGTCCAATTATGATGACAGGGAAATAGCCTGGGCATTATCACAAATCAGCTTTCATCTTCGATGCAAATGGCAAAAGATTCTTCTTGGCAACTCCATGGTTACATTTAAAACAAATCTAGTATTGTGTTTGAAGTTATGCTTTTAAAAGTAATGGGCCTCACAATTTGGGATTAATACTGTAAATGTCGGTCATTAAAACATGGTTCTTTTGCTTTTTCTAATGCTGTTTCATGGTATTTCATTATTAATTTAAACCTTATTGAATTATGTAGAAAAGCCATGAAAGATAGGGAAATATGTTCACAAATGGAAAGCTATGTGATTCCAGATAAATTAAACAAACAAATAGTTTATAATATTAGTTATATAGTGACTTATAATCTGCTGGAACTTTTAGAGCGTTTTCACAGTTTGGGTATTTTCTATTAATGAAATAAGTAATATAGTGTATAAGTGATATAGTATAAATATAGAAATAAGTAATATATCCATGAATTAAGTAATGTAAAAATACTAAACATTTTATGAAGTTTAATCATAAAATTTTAAAAGAAATTGTATGTAATACTGATTATTTTCAAAGTGGATTAAAATTATTGGGTCAAGTGTCTGTCACAACTCTATGAATACATTACTATCTTTATGTGGCAAATAAGAAAATCAAGTATGAACAGAAAGCTTCAAAAGTCCCCGCTAATATATGGGAGATTTAAGAACAAGATATCCTTGTTATTGCATCTGCCTTTCTAGTTCAGTGATCTACGCCTTTAATCCCAGCACTCGGGAGGCAGAGGCAGGCGGATCTCTGTGAGTTCGAGGCCAGCCTGGTCTACAAGAGCTAGTTCCAGGACAGGCTCCAAAACCACAGAGAAACCCTGTCTCGAAAAACCAAAAAAAAAAAAAAAAAAAACTAGTTCAGTGATCTACATGCTCAGATAATTCTGTCCCATACATGCTATTTTTTAATATCTTTGTCTTTGTTGAAATTATGATTAACAGCTGTAAAAAAAAAACACTCAATGGTATTCTTAAAATACAAATGGGCTTTTTTCATCCTTCCACAGAAGTTTCTGTTTTGCAGTGTGTGATGACAAATGAGGAGACTCAGATCCATGGGAAGATGAGCAACTGTGAAGTGCTCGACACTAAACAAGACACCGAGGGCACATTCTCCTCACATGGCTCAGGGAACACCTAAGATGAGGCAGGAAGACTGTGCACACCACTGTTGTGAAAGAGCATCTTCTAGACGCGATAGCATTGTCGCACCCGTGAACTCAGTCACACTGTTTGACCTACATGAGCCAATCAAGATTTCAGCGCAGATGAGAAGGAACTCAGACAGCTGCAATCCTAGCTGAGCAGCATTGGCAGCTGCTGGCTGCTACTCAAGAAGAGTTTCTTTTCCTCAGAAAAGTGGGGCTTCCTAGCTTTCCCACGCTCCAGCTGATAGCCCTACACCAGTGCACATATAGACAGCACTGACTGCTCTCAATGAGCTCTGAAATGAGAGCATGAGTAGGGAGAAGGATGTGGTGGGTGGATTCTGAGAAGAGCTGGAAGAAGAGGAGAAATGATATAATCTAATTATAGTTCAAATGTGCATGAATTCTCAAAGAATGAAATTTTTAAAACACATTTATGGAAGCCTGGGTAGATAATAAGTGAAGAACCTGCCACACAAGCAGAAACATCTGAATTCAAAACCCAATACTCACATCAAAGGTGGGGTTCTGTAGGAAACATCCTTATCAGCACAACTTGGGAGTCAGAAGTCAGCAACAGGCAGATACCTGAAGCTCATAGGCCACCCAGCCTGGACAACTCAAAGAGCTTTAAGCTCGGTGAGAGACCCTGTCTCAAAAAGTAAAGTAGAAAATGATTGAGAAAGATGGCTACTATTAACCTCTGGCTCCTATGCACACAAAACGTGGTTAACAAATTGCTGAAATCTCATGAAAGTAATAAATACTTTTTAAGAGAGTACTATTTGATTCTTATACTACTAAGAAAACTAGTAGGAATCGGTCATATCCTCCTAAATGGAAGCAAATAAAACATAGACAAAACACGCTAAACATAAGCTTTCAACAGAATGGACAGTGAAAAGCAAAGGGACTGATCCCTAAGAGATAGAAAACCAAAAGAAAGAAAAGTGAACCCAGTGACTGTCCTGGCTTAAAACCCCGAGTTTACAGGCTGTGGTCCAGATGAGGAAGAAAGGCTGACTGCAAAGGTCAATCTGGCCAGAATATCAACGGCAATATGCCCTGGAGAGATGAGATGAATCTATGCCTCTGAAAGTAGTTAGCTAGATTCTGATTAAAACAACAATGCAAGGAGAAGACTAGAAAAGGAGTCAGCTGCTTGGTAGAGCTAAGTGTCCAGTTCTCACACTGAACCGAAAATATTGTCAGTTCCCACAATCCTTTCTGAAAATCTTATCCTTCTTGGCTCTGGGGCAAGAACGATTTTTCCTCAGGTGGTTTTAAAGGTATTCAGGTCATACTTAAAAGAAATCTTTAATACATGACTTAAGATATCCAAATAATTAAATTTTATCCCTTAATCAAAAATGCTGATTAGTCTAAAAATTGTTTATCATTTAATAACTAAATTTACAGTCTGACATTCATGAAAGAAATAGAAAAGTGTAATTATTATGAGCAAAAATACCAATTAAGCCTGGTGGTGGTGGCACGCGCCTTTAATCCCTGCACTCAGGAGGCAGAGGCAGGCAGATCTTTGTGAGTTCGAGACCAGTCTGGTCTACAAGAGCTAGTTCCAGGACAGGCTCCAAAGCTACAGAGAAACCCTGTTTTGAAAAACCAAAAGAAAAAAAAAAATCAAATTAGCATAGATGTTATAACAGCTTTTATATCTAGACAATACCACAGAACAATAAAAAAAAAAACTATGTTGGTGTGTATGTGACATATAAAATAAAAACAAGACTGGTTGAGTTTCCTTTTTAAAAATAATTCAAAATACTGTGAGTGAGAGTAACTGTGAATTAGGCACTTTGCTTAATGGGAGAAACTACAAGAACTGAAAGACAAAAAGAGGCAAAAAAAAAAATACAGAGCAAGAAGAGACAGCATTGAGTGCACTATCAGTTAGCTGTGGTCCTACAAGATGGGGCTTCTAATACCTAGATGAAGAACGAGAAGTTCATGAACTAAAAGCACTTGCATGTGAGGCTGCAAAACAAAACTCTGGGAGGGATGCTTTATACTAAATGCTTCTGGTATTTTACAAAAAAAAAAAAATTAAAAAAAAACTCCTCCATATCATATTCCAATCCCCAAAATTCCCAATTTAAGAAAATGGAAGAATAAGACATGTTATAAACAATGCAGATGTAGTAAAAGAAAAAAAGAAAATTAATGAAATAAAATATTAAGAAAGTTTAAAATCCTCACCAAAACAAACTACAAGCTCAGATATCCTCTGGGAAATTCTACAACCCTTCAATATCAATTTCTCCAGAAAATTTAAAAGACTAATATGATCTGCTTTCAAAACTTAGGAAGTTAAAATAATCACAGCGGTGTGGATTTACTATAAAAGTGAATGCCTTACCCAATGAGAAGGGAGAGTCCCAAAATGCAGTTCTGTGTCTCTGGGGAACTGAACTGACCAATGTGTGCAAAGGATGCTCTTTTCTATAAACTCTCTTGAAAAACTCGATATGCAGAAAAATGGAGTTTTGCCTCTGATGTCTATTATCTACATGAATTAACTAAAAGCAAATGTGATTTTTTTTAAAAAAATTAATTCTCACTTGCTGAATAATCAAACTGTAACTGTAGGTGAGTCATTTTTCCATTAGGTATCACAAAAAGAGCACAATCCCAAACTGTAAAAACTGATAACCTGATTTCAACGAAATGTAAAGCATTTACTCTTCCAAAGGTATCATTTTGGAAGTAAAAAGCGAAGGTTGGTGACCAAACACCAAAATGTGCTCAAATTACATGTCTAATAAAGGCCTGTATGCATAAGATGTGAAAGATCTTCAAAATTAACACTAGCAATACCGTAAGAGATGTCATAAACTGCTTGAACAATGCTTCACCAGAGAAAGGATAAGGACACTGAAAAGCAAATAAAAATGTGTTCCACAGCAATAGCAATGAGGAAAATGCATTTCAAAATTACATTGATTCCATTACATTATAGAAAAATCAGCAAAATGCAAAGGGAAAAAAAACGAGATCGTATTGAATGCCAGAAAGGGTGTAAAACAACCCTTACTTTACTTTACTCTACTTTACAATTTTTACTTCTCATTCTACTGGTGGGAATATATAATGGTAGAACCACTATAAATAATCTCAGCTGATGCATAAAACATAAAATCATCATCCACTCTGTCACCCACTTTTGTGTATTTATTCAAGAGAAATAAAAACACATGGCCATGAAAACTGTGTGTCTGTGATGTGCATGTACACATGTATGTCATTCATATACCTATGTAGTGACCATGGCTTCCTTTAGGACTCCCTGTCTTATTCTCTTGAGAGGAGGTCTCTGAAGCTGGAGCTCTCTGTTTTCAGCTAAGCTGGTGGCACTTCTTTGTTGTCTGTTCCCATCAGCACTGTTACATGTGTGTGTGGCCATGCCCAGCTCCTTACGTGGACGATGGAGATCCAAACTCAGTCCTCATGCTTACACAGCAAACACTCGTACCCACTAAACTATCTCCCAAGTCTCTAAGAAAATATTTTTTCTTGATAATCACCTAAAGTTGTAAACAAAACAAATATCCACTAATATATTCATACTCCTGAGGGAATATCACTCACAGTGAACCAAGAATGTACTATTGGTATAGGCTACATCATTTATGAATATTGACATAATTATGCATAGTTGAAGAGGCCAGATAAGAAAAAAACACATACTGTATAATCCCGTTCATATGAACTTTGAGAAAATATAAACTAATATATAGTGACAGAAAGCAGATGAAATGTTGCCTGGAGATGACAGGTCAACAATAAGGTCAAAAGAAAACCTTTATAAATGAAGAACATACTCACTATAATGAGTGTAGTTATATATTTCCATGTATATACATACATAAAATTTTAAAATATATTCTTCACGTAATACATCCAGTTTCACCCAGGTTGCTGCTGATGTTATCATTTCCTTGTTTGTAAAGACTGAATAATACTCTCTTGGTTGTATACACTATATTTTCTTTATTTTATTCATGGATATTTAAACTGATTCCATGTCACTGATTATTTGGAATAATTCTAAAACGAACACGAGTTGTCTCTTTGACATAACTTTTATTTTCTTTTGGTATGTTCCCAGGTGAAATAAAAGAAAGCAAGAAAGATAAAAATTGAATGACCTCATTTACATATGCAATCCAAAAATGGTCTCATAAATCAAAAGAATAGAATTATGTTATGGAACATGGATGAGGATAGAGACAGATCTTAATCAAAGGGCACAGAAGTTCAGCTAGACAGAAGGAATGATCCAGAAGACATGTACATCTTGAAAACTATATTCTTAAAAAACTTTCTCTGAAGAACTCAAGTGATTTCTGTAATGAAGTGACGTTCACCACGGCCTACAACATTCCGTAATCCTATCTTCACACACTTCTCCAGCCAGAACCTCACTTACTTGGCAGCTTTACGCTTGCCTCCCTATCTCTTAAGCATGACAAGGGCTCTCTCACTCAGCAAGTTTGTGTTTCTCCTCCCTGCAGTCTTGAATAGACCTCCTCCATATTTTCCTAGAAGTTTTTCAAACACATATTTCTTGTCTTTGTTTCAAAGAAGTCTCTCCTTTCGAGAAGCTTCCTAAATGCTCTGTACAAAATGTAGTTGGTACTACGTTTTGTCCACAGTGCTTTTTTTTTTTTTAACCAATTAGCATGGTCATACACATATATAGCATGAATATGTACCTATATATTTACATATATATATAAATGAACAAATACATAATGGCCAAGGAGGAAAGTCCTGGTTTCTCTATTTTTCTTGGTTCGAACTAAAATAGCTCCTTCAAGGGAAGCTGTGTGATATTTGCCAACTCCCCTTCTGCCTACCACTAACTAGTTAATAATGTTCTGAAAGCTCCATAGAAGCCAATCACATTCGATTCTTTCAAGCAGTAACTACCTAGCTAATTCTAGCTAATCCAGTTAAAATATTTAAACATCATCATTGTCTCTTTGCACTGGGTTTGTAAAGAGCTGTTTAAATCTGTGTGGGGCGGTGCACACCTGTGGTCAAGACGTTCCAAAGTTCAAGACCACCCAAGGCTATGCAGTGAGAACTTGTCTCAAAATCAAACAAACAAAAAACAAAGCAAGCTAAATAAATACTTACAGAGTTCTCTGAAAAAAAAACTGCCAGTAAAGTAGATTTTGTTTTCTTATCAAAAAATATCCAAAGAAATACTTTCATAATTAGTTTGAGTCATTCTATTATTTTTAAAAATATATTCTACTTAATAAATATATACAAGTTTTTTTATTGCCAATAAAAATTATTAATTAAAAATACAGTTTAAATGTATATAGTTGTCCTATGTAAATAATGCTTCAATAGGCTTATAATAACCAGAACCTAGAAGATCACATAACAAAGAAAAAAGAAAAAAAAGGAAAAAAATTATGAAAAGTTAAAAGCAACTGACTAAATGGCACAAAAAACAAGGTAGATTCATAACTAGGATCAAGGAAAGTCAAAAAGGTCTTTGTGATAATCCAAAAGCTCTGGAATTTTCTGGGTATGACAAAGGAAATCATGTACACAGTAATTAAACACTGTTGGGAGGGGGGCTTGAAAGGTGGCTCAGTAGTTAGTTATATACTCTCTCAGAGAACCTGAGTTATATTGCCAGCATCCTCATAGGATAACTCACAGCTCTGTGTAATTCCTGCTCCTAGGGATCTGACTGCCTCTTCTGGCATCTTCAGGCACTCGCATAGACATAGTCTCCCAAAGGACCCCTCCGCCCACACTCACACAAGGAGGGGCGACAAAATGTGATATGAATGATAAACAAAATTTATGAAAAATTCTGAGAATTTAGGATATGAACTAAAATCCTAAAATGACCAGTATGAGTAAGGCATGAAAGTGGGAGCAGTAAGATAAAAAAAAAAGTCAATCCTACAAGCCCGAGGAAAGGAGGACAAAAAGCTAACGCTACAGTGACTCCTTTTTCCTTCATATTCATCTTTTAAAACCTCTGAGAGAAAGCAATTTCTACTCCACATGACAAGGAAATGGGTCGAAAGAAGTGTGAGGTACAAGAAAGAATTTCAGATATGAGCAAGACGCTGAGATCCCTGACTAAAGGCAGAGAGATCCTGTATGACAGCTGCGTCTCAGTTGTCAAGCATAACCAGTCTGGACTGTAGTGCGGCGTCTCCCCAATCCCTGCTGCAACATGAAATTACATTAAACTGGGGTACTTTGGAAAATACAGACAGTCCTAAAAAGACCTGGCCACTGAATCAGCTACTAATCCGTAGGAAATGGATCTAAATAGACAATAAAAACAACTTGTAACTCCAGGAGACATAGTGCTTAAGGAAAATGAAGCACGGTTCACTATATCATAGCTTCTATGTTTTGATAACGTGATTGAATGATACCGATCTAACCAAATACCAGCACGCTTAACCTGCGGGAACTGCACTGTGGGAGTGAGAAAAGGAGAGCTAGCTCTCAGTCATTTAGACCTAGAAATGAACTCATACTAGCTAACACTGGCAAACCAAAAGCTTCTCCACACGATCTAGAGATTCTATTTGTAACAAACAAATCAGCTAAAATCACATGGATCTAGTTGCCTGAGGAAGAGAACAGGGGAGAGAGAGGACTGAGGAAAGTACACTGCTGGTTTTCTGAAAGTCTTGGTGAACAATTTCAACATGTTGCTTTTATAAAAATGGCAACCAGCAAAAAGATTGTTTTTTATTTCCAACATTTAAATAGAGCATACTCACACAGAAAAGCATGGATTCGTAACTTGCAAAGAATACACCACCTTTTGACAACGCCGTGGCCTTCATCATCTATTATGTATGAATAGGTAATGCAAGGTGTCTGTGAGTATGTACATAATTGTGTATGGATTTGCTGTGAAGAGTACATAAGAACAATGGTCTTCTGATGGCCCTAAGGACAAAATCATACTGCTCTTTGCAGTAGAATGGAAACACAGCCATCGCCACTAGCATTAGCATCCTTTAAGAGGGAGAAAAACCACTTGTTACAAAACAGAAACAAATTCAACTGTTGAACATATATACTCAACAAATATATGTATACACATACACATGTGTACATATATAACAATAATAAAGAGAAACAGGCTATCAACCTTGGAGTGTAGAGGTTATTGGAGGGGTAGAAGGATGGTACATCAGATGAGCTGTAGGGAGAAGAGGAAGAGAGGGAAGTGACATAATTCTATTTCAAATAAAATAAATAAGGTAGCTTCACATAAAAATAAGAAATGAAAGGCAACCTTAATGAGACTAATAACTTACCCAATAGAAAATAAATCAAAGAGAAGAGACTACATGAGCAGGAAAAAAATTAAAGTATGAATTGTATTGTTAATGTCTGCTCTAAAACTGGTGAAGGAAAAACCTCCTGTGCATATCGCTCATGATCCTGGGGCAGTCTATGCCGCACGAAGGCTGGGTTCACCCAAGTGTAGTGACCTTTAGAAGCACTTAGCCAGCACCCCTTCACTCTACTCCTAGGTCCATGACAAAGCTGGTCTACAAAGAGCAAATGTGTTCCTTGGATATTACCTAAGCTTGTTAAAGTTCTCATTGGAAATTAATATAATTTACGTGTTTCTTTTGATCTAGGTTAATGTAAGCCTATCCCTGAGAGATTAATCAACATTTAATATATTAGAAAATAAGGGGTGTTTTTTAGTTTGTAATTATGGCTTTAGTGAAGATGAAACAGAGTGCATTGTGTTTTCAAAACTGCCAGGGAATACACACACACAGGAGATAAATCTAGAGAGCAATATTTCTTCTAATTTTTAAATGTCAAAGTGCATCTGGGAATAAAAGTTTTCTTTCTCTGAGTTGTAATAAGCCTGGGGAGAAGTGTAAAATGCTTTAGAGCTTTGAACTTCACTGGGGAAGTATAAACTAGTTCAGGTGAAGCAATTTAAACAAACTGTAATTGTTTTGTGCAATTTTTTGATACACTTACAGCTTTAAATCTTTTTAACCCTAGATTTCAATGTAGAACATTCATTACATATATGTGAAAATAGCCACATTCACAATAAAAAGGGTGCCCTGGTGGTTTTCAAAGGGCAATTGCCATAGGCTTAGGTTATTCTCTAGGGACAGTTTACACACCAACAATATATAATTCAATAAATAAAGGTACAGTTATGCAACAGTCATACCATATCTTGGCCACGTATTAATTTTAGTGAAATATTTAAAGTCCACTTAGTCTCTCATCCAAGAACTATTTTTATTTAAGTAGCAAACTTGACTGTGTTCTCAGATAAAATGTCGAGTGATAAAATGCCACCAGAAAGGTAGTTGAGCAGTTTAAAGCACTTGCCACATATGTCTGAAGACAAGAGTTTGATGTCTGGAGCCCAGGATGTCAGGAGAGAACTAACACTCAAAAGATGTCCTCTGAGTCCACATGCATGCTGAGAAACATGCGAGTCCACAATTATATTTACATTATATATACTCACATAATAATAATAGGCAAAAATGTTAAGGTGTGAAGATAAAATTCAATGAACGCTTAAACTCTTGTTTCTTTACTAACATGTCCTAGATTTTAATTTCTGCATGTAGAATAATTGTACAAAGGACAATAAGGAAAATACCGGGGACAATCTCTCAGGCCAGAAGCAAGAGACCATCAGAGTTGGGGCACGGGTAGAGGAACATGTCTTTTACAGTTTAAGTTGCTCAGGAGTCTCTCATTTCCCACCACTTTTGTCTTACTTGTTTCAGATGGCTGGATGTGACCTAACTTCCCTGGATGTTTCTGTGTCTGAAGCAAGGACTCGGGGGTATCAAGGAATGGTCTGAGATCTGAAAAGCCTGAGTCCTTATTTCAGCACAGCATGATGGTGCCCACCTCAGTGAACCATCAACCATTCTTAACTTATGCTCTCTAGAACAAAATATGGACCAGAAATGAACACAAGAAGATTAATATAAAGCAAGCGACAGGTACTCAACCAAGATTTCTGGATAGCCATGACTACAAACGTTTTCACTCAATGGATTTTACTTTGTGTTGCTTAAAGCAGGCTCACGGGGTAATTTTCCATCATATAGATTGATCTGTTATGCATTACCCTGTCAAAATTGCTGTGGATATTGGCAAGTGCTTCTAATCTTCCTTCAGCATGCATCCATTGGTCGCCTTATCAACTAATTTGAAATCTACTATGTAATAATTGGAATTATTGCCAAACTCACTTTTCCCTACTTTAGTCAAAATGAACCTTTTCCTTGACTAAGTCTTCCTTTACTGTTCATGACTAATAACGTAATTTACCCCTCAGGATACAGCATCCAACTTGCAGTTTGCTCAGTGATATGTGGAATGCCCTGATGAAGCAAGGAAAGGGGAACACGGCAATCTCAGTTCTAACTTAAGGTTCCATGTCACCTATGCCAATCTTTCACTCATAATCTTGTCCCTAAGTTTTCTCACCGTTTTCTCCTTCAAAAGTCCTCCTCTACCTGTGCAAAGAACCAAAGAGACTTAAAAAAGAATATATCAATTCAGATGTGCACCATGGGGTCTTTTTTCTTGTTTGCTTTGAAGGAGGTTAGTATCTGTATCTCAAATGAATGCCTAATTTTGTGAATTGTCACAAAATGAAATGAGGGTTTCAGACAAGACCGAAGCAATTTCACGTCTGTGCTTTGAAGACAGAGGTGGAGAGTGGGAACAAGTTGCTTCCCTTAAATTGAATAAACGGAAGATTGTTCCAATCTCGCTACAGCTAGACAAATGATATCAGTCTTGCTAATTCTGTTAATATAGTTTGATAAATTTACACATTAAGTGCAACATAAAATAAGAATTCAGAGAACCTGGCTTTAAAGGCCTGCAATGATAGCAAAGCCAACTGCATGCATGTGGTGTGGGTATGCAAGTCAATGAGAAGGTAAAACTTTGAACAGTTATGTGTGCAGGTTTGTCTGAAAGTCAACTTATGTTCAAATATTCTAAATTATATGTGCAGTGGATTTTAGTCCTATCTTAATGGCTAAGCTGGAATTTCATTCTGTTTTGTTTTTCTTTTGAGTAAGGGTGTCTCTGTGTGATAGCCCTGACTGTCCTGGAATTCACTTTATAAGCCAGACTGGCCTTGAACTCACAGAGATCTCCTGCCTCTGAGGAGTGTTGAAATTACAGACACGTGCCACCACCACCCAGTTTAAACTGGAATTTTTTAAAGTATGAGAGAAAAAACGATCATTGACATATAATTAACATGTGAAATAAAAATTGAATGATTATTTTAACAATATTATCAAAATGCTTTATCCTCATAGTCTTAAACAGCAAAAAATACACTACTAAGAAGGAAACTGTTGGCAACCTAGCAGATAGATTTAACTCATTGTGTGTGAGCGAGCATGCCATCCTAAGCATGCACAATCTCATCTGATGGAACCATTTCTTTATTGTAAAGGTATACTCACTTTCATACACATTTATATTTATATTTATAAATTTATTATATATAATATATAAATAATATACATTTATATTCCAGGAAAAAAGTATATTGAATCTGAGCACAGGAAAAAAAAAAACCTATAAATGAAAGTAAGTCAATACAAATACAAATGCAACTTTGCAACTTTCAGAACAGTATAAACAGGTGGGTATAATTCTTCAATTTTTCTGACTGGTTTATGTTTTAAATTTTTCATACTTCGATTTTTTTTTCTTTTTTCTTTTTTTAAAGCTAACATCCTGGGATCTCACACACAAACAGGCATTATCTCCCAATTGAAGTGAAACAAAAACAAAAAGTATGAAGAGGAAGAAAACAGTTGAGGTTGTAGCTCAGTAATAGAGTAACTGCCCAGCTTCCCAGTATGAACAAAGCCCTGCTTTCAATCCCCAGTGTCAAACAGACAAACACACAAACACACTCACAAAGCAATGATGCTCAAATTGTTTCTTTTGTGTGAGGAGAACCAATAAAATGGGTAAAATTTTTAGAAAATTTGATTAAAAGGCAGAAAATCAATAAGCAGTATGATGAAGAGAAAAACTACAGATAAAGAAGATAAATAAAAACTAAGACAGCGATAGCAATATCCACACGGTTACACTATGAAAATAGCACTTACAATTCCTGAAATTATCTCCTTATAACTGATTATAACAAATGAAGAATTCCAGTAAAGTAGTGCACTTGATACACATTCTCTTTCATGCTGATGATAAAGACACGGAAAGGAGAAGACGTTGAAGATTCCATCTACTGAGATGCTCAGATGCTTACCTTGGCTTGACAGAACACTTTTAGTCAGTAGTTTCCGAACCCTCTGCTGTGACATAAACCGCAGTTTTAGGTTTATGTTGATTTAGCATGTTTAGTCCCCTTCAACATCAGGTTAATCTTACACTGGAAAACATGTCAATACTTTAAAAATCTTCTATTTTACCTTCGCCACTGTCCCTATCTTAGGTGTTAGACTTTTGAGTTCTTGACCAAAGCCATACAAAAACTACTTAAACTTTCCTTTACAAGCCACGATTAATCCATCTCTCTGCTAATTAATTTTAAAACCATTTCAGATGTTCTCCTCTGGTCCTGGCATAATTTTAATATATGAATATTTTTGATCACTTTTAGCATCTACTAGTTCATGATGATTCTTTTATACTTAAATCTTTTTTAAAAGTCTAAACACAAACATATTTATTCATATCAAAGGTTCTCAACCTTCCTAATGCTGCGACCCTTTACAACGCACCCTTCATGTTGTGATTCCCCAACCATAAAATTATTTTCATTGCTACTTCATAACTGTAATTTTGCCACTGTTATGAAGCAATATATATATATATATATATATATATATATATATATATGCCTTCCAATGGTCTTAGGGGACCCCAGTGAAAAGAATGTTTGAACCCTGAGGGGGTCAAAATCCACAGATTGAGAACTTCTGATTTATACAATGGAATGAACTCATTTCTAAAATGTAAAAATAACTCAAATATATGTACACAATTATTTCATATATAAATACATAAATACATGAAAGTAATACTATTTTAAGTCATATAAATACATATACATATGCAAATAAGTATGCAAACATTTCAAAATGTTCAAATAAATTCAATATTATTATCAATAAAACTTATTTAATGCAACATCTTTTCTTGTATTAAAATTTGAAATATATCCATTCATTACTTCTTTGGACTCAGATAAACCAAAATATCAAATTAATCTAAACCTATAGCTATCTGAATTTTGACACATATGCCAAAAAGAAAAAAGAAAAGACAGCATTATTAACCAAAGCTGTTGGAAAAACTGGTATCTATATGGAGAGGAATTTGAAACATGACCTTTCCCATCCTGGATACAAATCAATTCCCAGAGTATCAAAGATATTGGTGTTTGACCTAAAATTTGAAACTTTTAGAAGGAGTCGGGAGAGCATTTGAGAATATAGGCTCAGGTAAGAATTTTCTTTTTTTTTCTTTTTTTTTTTTGGATTTTTCGAGACAGGGTTTCTCCGTAGCTTTTTGGTTCCTGTCCTGGAATTAGCTTTTTTTTTTTTTTTTTTTTTTTTCTTTGGTTTTTCGAGACAGGGTTTCTCTGTGGTTTTGGAGCCTGTCCTGGAACTAGCTCTTGTAGACCAGGCTGGTCTCGAACTCCCAGAGATCCGCCTGCCTCTGCCTCCCGAGTGCTGGGATTAAAGGCGTGCGCCACCACCGCCAGGCTTAGGTAAGAACTTTCTAAACCAACAACCAACAGGTGAGACTTCATGAAATCATTATTTATACTGAAAATGAAACTTGACGATTTGATTAAGCAGCCGACAGAATGGGAAAGGGCACCAGCTATACACGCGACAGAGTCGTGTCTACTATACACAAAGAACTTAGTAAACAATACACCATGAAAATAATAACCTAAGAAGTGGGTTATGGAACTGAACTACAAGGAATTCTCAGAAGAAAAGGCACAAAAAGCTAAAAAATATTTTTTAAAGTGTTCACCATCATTAGCCTCCAGGGACATGCAAATGGAAACTACTTAGACATTTCCCCCCTACACCAAACAAAACAACTAACCTTAAGACAGCAAAGTACAACAATTGCTGAAGGGGATGCAAGGAATTGAGGCCCTCCAGCAATATTGATGGAAGAGCAAACTGCATAACCATTATGAAAATCAGCGTAACAGTCCCTTAAGAAAACTAGAAATAGATCTATCATGAGACCCAACTATACCACTCTTGGGCATAGTCCCAAAGGACTATTACCTAATACAGGAGCACAATGTCATCTGTGTTGATAGCTGCTATATTTGCAGTATCTAGGACATGAAATTAGCCTAAATGTCCATCATCCGATGAATGCATAAAGAAAATGTATAATGGAAACATATTCCATGATAAGGAAAAATGAAATTAATTGAATGACGTAGCTAATATTACACTAAGTAAGGAATCCAGAAGTGTAAAAACAAACATTTCAGGTTCTTAATCGTATGTGGATTGTAACATCTAATCCTTAGATTTCTGTGTTTAGCTTGTGGTACTCACAGAATACAGAAAACCTGAAAAGAACCATTGATGGGGGTGGAAGGAAGAATGTCTAAATGAATGGGGGATAGTAGTACAAAAGTGGATGAAAAAAGTGGAATAATAGGGGTATGTCCTAGTTTTTGTAATAAGCACTATGATAAAAACAAAATGGGGAGAACAGAATTTATTTGGTTTGCATCACTATCAAAATCCACCATTGAGGGGACTCTGGGAAAAAATTCAAGCAGGAACTTAAGTGAGAACCATGGAGGAATTCTGCTTATTGGTTTGCTTTTCGTGGCTTTCTCAGTTTGCTTTTTTATACACCCTAGGATCACCTGCCCAGTGGCCTGAGCTTTCCTACACTAACCATTAATCAAGAAAATGTCCCACAGTCACAGCTACAGACCAATCTGATAGAGGCAGTTCCTCAACAGCAGCTCCCCTTCCAATATAGCTCTATCTTGGGTCAACTTGACAAGATGCACTGGATTAGATTAATTTCCAATGTCAAAATGCAGTTTTAAATAAGCCTCATCAGTGGCCAAGGACAGAGCACTCTCAGATAACTATAACAAATTTAGTCAAACTACTGGGTGTTTCACTTTTATCAGGAAAGTAAGGGGAAGAAAATCTCTTCCAAATGTGTCTGAACACAGTCTTGGTAAGAGGGCAACATACAGTGGAAATGCCAAGTACCACTCACACAGGCAAACATTCAAATTATGAGCAACAAAATTTGCTTAATATGCACCGCTAAATTATAGACATGGGACACTTTGTGGCCTCTTTGCAGAATGATTAAAGGAAAGAAGGCAAAATGTAGGTGAAAAAAATATATTCACACAGCATTTTAATCTGCTTTATTTGATTCTTATGTAAGAAAATGATTTTTTAAAATGAAGTGTTTAACATAGTAAGAGTCTATAGTAAAGCAATTAACATTTTTGCTATCTGAGTTCAATGGAAAAGTAGACTCCTAAATGAAAAGGAAAATATCTCTGAAGCAAAAGAAGTTTTAAGTATGACTTTTTAAGTTTAGCGATTCTGTGAATTCAAGCTTACTCCAACAGCTACCACATAATGATATTCTATATATCAAATGAAATTAATACAAGATGAGATGACTCTTTCATCACAGCAGGCAGACTAAAGTGAAAAAAAATTGAATATGGATCAAGGTATTAGGTGTTTAAAGGGCAACTCAGGTACATTGCAATACAGAATATTTATCCTGACTGACATTTTAATATTCTGTATAAACAAAGCTATTTTAAAGAAATGATTTATTATTTAAGACTACCAAATTTGACAACTATTCCTATTTTCTTTTTCTTAAAAAATATATTCTTGACTAGATCTAATGGCATTTCTTCAGTAATTTCGAATCATTGTTAAGTTTATATAAAGCACACATTGCAACAAATTCTGAAATTACTGCATAAAGCATAAATCTCACTCTAAATAATTCTCTTATGAATGTTCATGCCTTTCTGGATCTCAGCATTGGTTGTTATCAGAATGTCTTGTTGTCTACAAAGATGTGCTCAGCTTTTCCCAAGCTTAAATAACAAAACAGAAATTCACTTTCAGTTATGCTATATATTTCATACATTTGTGAAAAATATTTATTAATTAAACTAGGAAATGTGTGTTACTCCTAAGAGAAATATATGTGAGACAAAAGAGGATGTATTTATTTCCCAAAGATAAAGGTTGACTTGTCTTCACTGAAATTATATAATTGTACTTTACAGCTTTGTACTTAATGAGTAAAAAATTATTTAAACATTATAAAAATGATATAGTTAAAATGAAAGACTGGTATATTGGAATGCAAATTTTATTCATGAATTTGGGTTTAGTTTTCTTAGAAAAAAATTTGTTAAAAAAACAAAGGTGTATTATATGGTCATAAAAATACCCATTGGAAAAAATACCCATTGAATATTATATTGATTTACCTAGGGACTACTAAATTCAAAACTGTTTAGATTTCATCTTATGTAAAATGTATCATTATCCCTAAAGGCATAGAAACCATCAGGCAAATCTAACATATTTTAATATTAAAATGAAAAACTCATAAAATCTGTAATAGAGGTGATGAACCTGAATAAGGCTAAATATGAAAACATAGATAATATTACACTTAATGATGGAAGATGACATGCTTGTTTTCCAAGACCAGAAAAAAGACATGGGTGTCCATTCTTGTCACTTCTGTTCAGCCATTTTTAGACAGTCAAGACAAGCTGATTAGGCAATAATAAACTCCCTTAGTTTATAGAACTTGGCAAGAGGATCCTGGATTTCCAGTGGGCCCAGAATAACCAGGAAGTTATGCTACAAGAAAGCTAGGTTAGGAGACAGAACACAGAATGATTAAGCATTGATAAGATGAAATGACAAAGAATTGGGGTAGAAGGTAGAAGTGGAAGAACTACTAAGGGGCCAATGTGGTGTTTCAAGAGAAGATGGATAGAATACCAATGATGAAATGGGCGAATGGGGAATGATAGATTAGGAAGGGGATGGAGATAGAAGATAAAGTGGAGGAAGTAAGGGCAGAAATAACAAACACTGAAGATTCTGAAAATGTCACATGAAGACCTACTACTGTAAAAGCTTCCTAAAATATATTCATCATACACATATAAATCATATATAATATGAGTTTATTGGAATTAGCCTATAATGGGGTAGGAACATTGGCTCTTTGAGACACCGCCAGCTATCATACAAAACACCCAGTGCTAGGCGTGGATTGCATTTTTTTTTCCGGAAAGCTGGTATTTTACATACATTTTATAAGTATGTATTACAAATTTAAAAATCTTTTGAATTAAATTAAAATATGTTGAAAAGGACAGATACATAAGCTTTATAAGTTAATTTTTCCATTTTTATGCCAATTCTTACAATTTTTTGTATATTTAACACAATGACAACTAAAATTTTGGCAATTTTTTCTCTAAAAAATTTGATTCCAAATGCATAAAAATATAAAGAATACAAAGCAGTGCCTTAATATATTTTTAATAAGTAGATAGATTTTATACTAACAAATTTCAATTTTTCTAGAATTAACATCATTTTTTGAGTTATTTGCCAATAAGATCCAAAAAATGCCCCCCAATGATGTGGGATTCCCCTCTGTATGCTCTGAATACAATTGGTTAATAAAGAAACTATCTTGGGCCTGCACAGGGAATAGAGGTAGGTGGGGGGGGGACTAAGTGAATGCTGGGATAAAGGGGGCAGAGTCAAAGAGAAGCCATGTAGCCCTTCTAGAGACAGATGCTGAAACCTCCTGGTAAGCCACAACCACATGACAATACACAGATTAATAGAAACGGGTTAAATTAAGATGTAAAAGCTACCCAATAAGAAGTTAGCGCTAATGGGCCAAGCAGTGATTTAAATAATATAGTTTCTGTGTGATTATTTCAGGTCTGAGTGTCTGGAAGACAAACTAGCAGTTTCCTTGCAACACCCCAAACCTTACAGGATGTTGTCATTGTTATTGATTACTTTTCAGAATTTGATAGTAAGCCTGTATTGCTGAAGACACCACATAATTGACTCAAACCTGAAAGTTTCATTACTACTAGCTCGCTTTCAGAATGTTATAGGTTCCATGCACACTTCCAGAGAAGAAATGGAATGACATTCTTACCCAAGTATGAATCCTGTGAGATACAATAGCAGCTAGATATGCATACTGATGCAATTAGTGGCATGAATGTTCTGGAGTAACCAACCACTTTAAGGTTGTATTCAAAGCCCATTACATGGATGGAACACATGCCTGGTACCATTAAATAGGTCCAAAACCCACAACTGACTGCATCTCATGCCCTAGGAGAAATCTTGTACTATTAATATAGCAAACGGGTGCAATAACTGCTACCTAACTTCTTTCTTTACACTCATATGATGGTGTATCTCTCAATATTCATCAGAAAAGTTTATTTTTATAGCAAATGGTAACTAATACAGAAGCCCATAACTGCTCAACATGCAGAGAATACAAAACTGTTGTGTATGCAGATATATAACCACCATTCTCCCTGAAGCTTAGAGATCATCACAGAAGAGGAGGCAAGTTATAGAAGACAGCTTCAGCAAAACAACATTTACCAAACCAGAAATAATAGTTGTCTTTTAACACCTGAAATAATAGTGGCTGTCCTTGTGTGCATAAGATAAGTGCAAGATAAATCAAGCAAAATCTCAGTATGGATGTGAAAGGGAATCATGAAATCCCATCTAAAACTGAAGAGGTATTGGCAATTATGACTGCTAGGAGGGAAGAGTCAGTTTTCTTCTGGGATGTAACCTCTCTCTCTGTGGCTCTCTATGCTCTGATACCTTCCACATACAGGTAGCACAGTGTGGATTCAGTGGTTTTAAAATAAAAGAGCACAAAAAGTTGAAATGGGAAAATGTTGCAAGAATAGGAAAAAGTTGGAGGAGAAAGATAAAGGTGGAATTTGATCAAAATAGTCAAAGTGTATTATTTACATGCACAAAAATTCTCAAATAACAAAAAGAAAAAATTCCAACAGAGCTATAGTAATTAAAGCTAGGTGTAAATGGCTAAGAAAAAATGTGAATTGATGCAATATACCTGAAAGTCAAAAAATAAACATTGCATTTGCATTTCAAGAATGTTCAGATAGTAAAATGGAAAGAACCTCTTCAGCAAACTGGACAGAACCAAGTGGATGCTTCCTTGGAAAAAGATGAACTGTTTTCCTTCAAACCAATGTGCAAAATGACATCACATAGATAACAGACATAAATAAGCACTAACACTATGAAACTCTTAAAAGAGAAATAGATCTGCATGTATCTATATAATTTTTCTATGTATGTGAAGTCAGTTAAGAAGGTACAGGAATATATGCATACACATTCAGACTCAAAACTCAGTTAACTTGATTCATTGTTGAAAACTTGTAGTAGCTTCCCTGTAGTGCCTGTCGTTGTACACTAGACCACAATCTTTCCGTTCCAGTTACATACATCCTACCCATCTATTTTCCTAAAGAACTTTCAAAACTTTTTCCAAAGCTTCAGAATTAAGCTCTGAAAACAAATTTGTAGCAGAGATATGAAGTGCTTTTCAAATTGACCCCAAACCTACGAAATAATGTCTTTAAGTCTAATGCAGATTTTCAGATACCACAAGGAAAACTGGCCATGGTCAACTAACTGTGCACTAGAAAATGCAAAAGCTAAGCTTTTCCCTCCCAGTTTTCCTACAAGTACCAATCAATTATTT
Organism: Chionomys nivalis; assembly: GCF_950005125.1. Classification (NCBI taxonomy): domain Eukaryota; kingdom Metazoa; phylum Chordata; class Mammalia; order Rodentia; family Cricetidae; genus Chionomys; species Chionomys nivalis. Next base: position 185,700,667 of record NC_080086.1, on the reverse strand, counting down.
TCTTATGTGTATAAGAACCATGATACCACAAAACATTAGTTAGCAAATATCAAATGCTTGACAGAATATTTTATGCAATCGACACAGATTTCATTGTGATACAAATACTTAACTGTATCCCCCCCCCCCCAAAATGAATCTGTTTCAATGTCTCATCTGTATCAACCATCTTCAGAGCATCTTAGTAGATGCTTTATTAACCAGGAATTACACAACTGAACCTGTAACTTGGCCTCTTCGGAATTTTTTTATTATTCTAATTTTTCTTCAAGTTTCTATGAATTTTTAATGAAATATTAATACCAATTGTATCTTTCTGGAATATTGTAACATTTTGAGAACTAGCATAAAAGTCAAAAATACAGAAATATTTAATAAAACAAATATGAATATATTTAGAATATGGTAATATTTCATATTACAAAAAATTCTAAATGACAAAAGTCTAAATTGGTTATTTTTAACTGATCTTTGGAATTTCATAGCAGTACTTTAGTATCTAAAATTGAAGATACAGGAGATAAGAAAATACAAGATACAGATTCAAGAGTATGAAAACAAAAATACATGATTACAATAGTAACTTCTAAGGACTTAAGAGATCTAAAAAAAATTTCTGCTGCCAAGTTAAAATTAAAACTGATATTGTCTTTCATAGTTAATTAACACATAAAATTAAATATTAAATCATAAATATAGAAATAAAATGGCATATTTTTGGACAGTATAAGTTATCACTAAAATATGAGCTATATAGAAAACAAATTTGTCTTAACTGGAATTCAGAAGAGTTACATTAGAAATTTCTGAGGAAACTTCGCACAGGTCTCTCTGAGAATTATAAAAATAAATTATCAAAGTGAGTCAAAATGTCTATGAACTGTATCATCCAAAAACATAAAAAGAGCATAGAGCTGTATATTTGAAGGAAAAAGACACTCGATGTTTTTATGTATAGTATGTCAGCAATTCAACTTCATTTGAAATAATAGTGTATAACCAACCTCATAATGGCCTCAAATATCACTGAATTGGAAATATACATACCTGGCCACACCAACCATATTCCAGCATTGTAGAGTTGGAAAATACAAAGTTTTCAAGATTGAAAATATGAGCAGAACAGCTGTGGTTTCATTTAGAAGGACTCTACAGTTCTTCTTCTTCAAACAGTGGTTATCAACTGCAACTTTGTCCTTAGCCTTAACACTGCCACAATCCAAGCTTTGTTGCAATGTTATGCTCTTACCGCTAAAACCTGTTGATAATGAACCTGAACCCATTATTTTGAGGCAATGAATTGAAAAAAATAGGGCAAAGCATGAAAGCCACAGGGCCAATTACGAGCATTCTTTGATGTATTACTTGCCAGCATCCACCATATCACTTTGTGTCTTTGTCTTGATCCCTCTGTTACTCATTAATTATTCTGGAAGGGTTAAAGTTCAGAGAGCTAATTGCACAAAACGTCTCTCTTGGTAGGGATTCTCTGCTCTGACACTTTCCCCAACTGTGCCCAGCCACCTTGCATTGTGCCAATTACCTAATTCTTGAAATGTTTGCTTGGCCTTCCAGCATCTTTTCAAGCTCTGCCTAAAATATTTACTCATGGTTGCCAGGATAATATGCCAAACCAACTTAAGGCTTGATTCACCTTGTGTTGGGATGCAATCTTTGCTAATTCTGACGTTAACATGAAATCTGCTCTGTGCTCATGTCACAAGCATGCTGTCATGATAAACAAAAACACTTTGCTAACTTGATATTTCTAGCGAGAGTAAATTATTTGTCTTAACTTACAACAAAAATTCCTTTTCCACATTTGCCTGTCAAGATCCAAATAGAGAAAATTCTTTTGCTTTTGTTTGTTTGTTTTTTATGTGGCATGCTGGTCAAGTTTTCATTCTGTACTTACTAACTGCCAAATTATCAACTTATTTAAAGGAGTCAACTATAAGTCTACAAAGTTTCTGAAAATTCTCCAATATTTTGTGTTTATAAAAATTCCAAATTCAAGTTCAAAAAATTACACAAGTTTCCTGGGAAGTTTCATATCGTGGCTTAAATTTCCTTATAGTTTTCAAAATGTTCAAAACTTCACTATCTCCTATGTCTTCATTTCACTAAGCTCCTAGAGATTTTTTAAGGCATTTATTTCAGGGCTGTGCAAGCATTAATCGCTCAATTCATTTTACTTATTGCATCAGTAATTACTGACCAGCTTCTACACATCCTGTAGATATTGGGGATCAAGATTAAGCCAGTCAAGTTTAGGTTAATCAGAAGATCACCAAATAAACACTGAGCATAAGTAAATATACACCAAGGCTAGGCTGGTGAAAGAGAACGCCAACTACCATCTTCAAGAACAAAACGGAAGCAGCCACGCTTAGAAATGGGTAGCATGAAGAGCAGACGCAAAGACATAGAAGTCAGTGGACTGTGTTTGCAGAGCTGAAGGAGGGCTGGTCTGCGTGCAGTGGAAAAGGAAAGAATGGCCTGGCACTAGATTAAGAAGATGGATAGCAACCAAATCATGTAGGGTGTCTGAGATTAGGAAAAGGAATTATATTTTATTTAAGGAACAATGGATATAGTGTGATTGATTTTTGTACAGCTGAGAAAGTTATATCAGAGTTTGGAGAACAAGAAAGAAAGAGAGCACAGGATCAGTTTTTAAATAGAAATCCCATAAATCTCATCATTTTCCTCTTATGATAGAGAAAGCTCTGCACATTCCCATAAAACTTTTCTTAAAATTCTAATTTGTGGAAGCATCTTGACCAGATGATGGCATTTGCTAATTTTTCTCTAAATTACAATCAAATTTCATCCCCCACCAAGCATCTGTGTCCGGAGAGCAGGCTCATTTCACGGCAACATGGAAGTATACTTAAAAGCCTACCTATAAAATTGTTGAATACGATTATTTGAAAGTTTGTTTGTGGATTTCGCTAAATGTCACAAGGATGAAATAAGTCCAAGATGAAACTAAAATAAAATTATTAGATCCAGTGAGATCAGACCAATCATTCATTCAAAGTTACATAGGTTTCACCTTTAGATGGAACCACGTGCATGTATTTGGTTAGTTCGCTCGCTGTATTTCCAATGACAGAACTTTTCAGATTGACCTTTTGATAAAGCTAACCCACTATGATAAAATAACCAGCTATGATTCCAAAGTTATTAAATATATCCTTTTAACTTCTCTTTCATAAGATGCTCTTAGCATTAGGATGGCAAAAAATAGTTCCCTGAATTAATTGACTCTTATGTAACCACTGCAAAATACATCTTTCAGAGTCTGTGGCTTGCCTAGTTCTCATTTTTAGAATGACAATTATTCTCTTTTAAAATTAACTTCTTTCAAACATGATTTATTAAGATATTAAGCTACTTTTCCAAATGAAAGTCAAAGGTAAATGATAGTTTTTAAAACTATTTTTACTCTAAAGATTTTTCCTTTCTTTCCTAATTTGAAATATGACAATACATGAAACAAAATGGGGTTACCTAGACTGATGTTCAATTCCTAAAATCCATTCCCTCCTATGCCCTCCATCCGTGGACAGTTGTCACTCTAAATATTCATATCCCTCTATTTCTGGTTAGTCACATAATGGACATTCCCCTAAAATAACGGCTCTAGTAAAAGAATGGTAGCTTTTAACAAAAACAGAGACTGGAAAGTTCTGTAAACCCCTTCAACTATTACTAACCATCAGTAAACTTCTTCCTTAAAACAGAATGAAAATTTTGTAACTAGATTTCTGTTCTAATCTGATTTCACAAATCTCAAAAGACTCTTCCAGTATATTCCCTCCTCGATCTATAGGTGGAGTAGTTCTAAGATTAAAAAGCTAGAAATGAAGCAATATCTTGTCCTGGCCTGTCTGCCCTTTGCAGTGGCCAGGACAGTGGCCCAAACTAACATGAAGGAGAAAAGGGTTTATTTCACCTCACAGTTTATGCTCTGTTCCTACAGGAAGGAATCTGAAGGCAGGAACCGAAGTAGAGAATACAAAGAAACAGTTTCTTACCCAACCTAGGACCACCTACCCATAGGTCACACCACCCACAGTAGGCTGGGCCTCCCACATTGAACATCCTCCAGGTCAATGTGGTGAATGAAGTTCTTCAACTGAGGTTCCCTTTGCTCGGACAGCTCCATCTTGTGTCCAGTTGACAAAGTGAACCAGCACAACACTACTTATAATTAAGCCATTTCTACTTATAACAATTAGTAATTTTTTTATTAATCTTTAATTGTTTGGACCATGATTGGGAGTGCCATGGCAAAACCATTTGATATATGATCCTCAATCAGTTTTAAATCAGTGGAAGAAAGATTCCTCATTCATTTATTAAAATTTTGAATTAAGTGGATGTGGCACACACATATATAAAAAGACGTCCATGGGGGAAGGTGCCAGATTACCATAAGTTCTAAGCCAGCCTGGATACCCAGAAATCCTGTCCGAAAATAACTTCAAACTAACTATAGAGGCCATCAAATCAGATCCTTTAAGCAGGATTATACCCCAGTGAAACTGCATTTGCATTACATTTATTCAAAATAAGTTATGTCAAAGGTATGATAAATATTTTTGCTAGAGCATTATTTATTTATTTATTTTTATTCTTTTTTTTTTTAACTTAGTTTTTATTTATTTTTTTTTATTATATATATTTTTTTTATTCTTTTTTAATTAAAATTTCCAACTGCTCCCCGTTTCCCATTTCCCTCCCCTCCTCCCACACATTGCCCCCTCCCCCCTCTCCCCTCCCCTATCCCCACTCCTCTTCTCCTCCCCCCAGTCCATTCCCCCTCCCTCTCGCTACTGAAGAGCAGTCCAAATTCCCTGCCCTACAGGAAGACCAAGGTCCTCCCACTTCCATCCAGGCCCAGGAAGGTGAGCATCAAAACAGGCTAAGCTCCCACAAAGCCAGTTCATGTATTAGGATCGAAACCTAGTGCCATTGTCCTTGGCTTCTCATCAGCCTTCATTGTCCGCCATGTTCAGAGAGTCCAGTTTCAACCCATGCTTATTCAGTCCCAGTCCAGCTGGCCTTGGAGAGCTCCCAATAGATCAGTTCCACTGTCACTGTGGGTGGGTGCACGCCTCGTGGTCCTGATTTCCTTGCTCATGTTCTCCCTCCTTCTGCTCTTCATTTGGACCTTAAGAGCTCAGACGGTTGATCCAAATTGGGTCTCTGTCTTTCTCTCGATCCATCGCCAGATGAAAGTTCCTGTGCCATTCTCCTTGGCCTCTCGTCAGCTCTCATTGTCCGCCACATTCCGAGAGTCCGGTTTTATCCCATGTTTTTTTCAGTAGCAGTCCAGCTGACCTTGGTGAGCTCCCAATAGATCGGCCCCACTGTCTCAGTGGTTGGGTGCACCCCTCATGGTCCTGACTTCCTTGTTCATGTTCTCTCTCCTTCTGCTCCTCATTATAACCTTGGGAGCTCAGTCCAGTGCTCCAGTGTGGGTCTCTGGCTCTATCTCCATCCATCGCTAGATGAAGGTTCTATGGCGATATGCAAGATATTCATCAGTAAGATTATAGGATAGGTTCATTTCAGGTTCCCTATCCTCAGGTGCCCCAATGAACTAACTGGGGACATTGCCCTGGGCATCTGGTAGCCATTCCAAGTTCAAGTCTCTTGTCACCCCTTAGGTGGCTCCCTTACCTAAGGTATGAGTTTCCCTGCTCCCCTATCCAACCTTTCTTTATCCCCATTCACCCCGATTCCCCCAGTTCCCCTCATCCTCTCCTTCACACTTTTCTCTCCCCATCACCCCTCATCCCCATCCCACCCCACCCCCAAGATTCCAATTTTTTGCCCATCAGTCATGACTATTTCCCATAGCTGGGAGGATATCTATATGTTTTCCCTTGGGTTTACCCTCTTGTTTAGCTTCTTTAGGATCACAAATTATAGACTCAGTGGCCCCTATCCATGGCTAGAAACCAATTATGAGTGAGTACATCCCATGTTCTTCTTTTTGGGTCTGGGTTACCTCACTAAGGATCGTATTTTCTATTTCCATCCATTTGCATGCAAAATTCGAGAAGTCATTGTTTTTTACCGCAGAGTAGTACTCTAATGTGTATATATTCCACACTTTCTTCATCCATTCTTCCATTGAAGGGCATCTAGGTTGCTTCCAGGTTCTGGCTATTACAAATAATGCTGCTATGAACATAGTTGGACAAATGCTTTTGTCATATGATAGGGCATCTCTTGGGTATATTCCCAAGAGTGGTATTGCTGGGTCCAGGGGTAGGTTGATCCCAATTTTTCTGAGAAACCGCCACACTGATTTCCAAAGTGGTTGCACAAGTTTGCAGTCCCACCAGCAATGGATGAGGGTACCCCTTTCTCCACAACCTCTCCAGCAAAGGCTATCCTTGGTGTTTTTGATTTTAGCCATTCTGACAGGTGTAAGATGATATCTCAAAGTTGTTTTGATTTGCATTTCTCTGATCGCTAAGGAGGTTGAGCATGACCTTAAGTATCTTTTGGCCATTTTAACTTCTTCTGTTGAGAATTCTCTGTTCAGTTCAGTGCCCCATTTTTTAATTGGGTTAATTATCCTTTTAAAGTCTAGTTTCTTGAGTTCTTTATATATTTTGGAGATCAGACCTTTGTCTGTTGCGGGGTTGGTGAAGATCTTCTCCCAGTCAGTAGGCTGCCTTTTTGTCTTAATGACAGTGTCCTTTGCTTTACAGAAGCTTCTCAGTTTCAGGAGGTCCCATTTATTCAATGTTGTCCTTAATGTCTGTGCTGCTGGGGTTATACATAGGAAGCGATCTCCAGTGCCCATATGTTGTAGGGTACTTCCCATTTTCTCTTCTATCAGGTTCAGTGTGTTCAGATTGATATTGAGGTCTTTGATCCATTTGGACTTGAGTTTTGTGCATGGTGATAGATATGGGTCTATTTTCATTCTTCTACAGGTTGACATCCAATTGTGCCAGCACCATTTGTTGAAGATGCTTTCTTTCTTCCATTGTATACTTTTAGCTCCTTTATCAAAAATCAGTTGTTCATAGGTTTGTGGGTTAAAATCCGGGTCTTCTATACGATTCCATTGGTCGACTTCTCTGTTTTTATGCCAGTACCACGCTGTTTTCATTACTGTAGCTCTGTAATAGAGTTTGAAGTCAGGGATGGTAATGCCTCCAGAAGTTCCTTTATTGTATAAGATTGTTTTGGCTATCCTGGGTTTTTTGTTTCTCCATATAAAGTTGATTATTGTCCTTTCAAGATCTGTGAAGAATTTTGACGGGATTTTAATGGGGATTGCATTGAATCTATAAATTGCCCTTGGTAGAATTGCCATTTTTACTATGTTGATTCTCCCAATCCAAGAGCAAGGGAGATCCTTCCATTTTCTGGTATCCTCTTCAATTTCTTTCTTCAATGCCTTAAAGTTTTTGTCAAATAGATCTTTCACTTCCTTGGTTAGAGTTACCCCAAGATATTTTATGCTGTTTGTGGCTATCGTGAAAGGTGATGATTCTCTTATTTCTCTCTCTGCTTCCAGATCCTTTGTGTATAAGAGGGCGACTGATTTTTTGGAGTTGATCTTGTATCCTGCCACATTACTAAAGGCGTTTATCAGCTGTAGGAGTTCTTTGGAGGAGTTTTTGGGGTCGCTCATGTACACTATCATATCATCTGCAAATAATGCAAGTTTAACTTCTTCCTTTCCAATTTGAATCCCCTTTATCCCCTTATGTTGTCTTATTGCTATTGCTAAAACTTCGAGAACTATATTGAAGAGGTATGGAGAGAGTGGACAGCCTTGGCGTGTTCCTGATTTTAGTGGGATGGCTTTAAGTTTCTCTCCATTTAATTTGATATTAGCTGTCGGCTTGCTGTATATAGCTTTAATTATATTTAGGTATGACCCTTGTATCCCTAATCTCTCCAAGACTTTTATCATAAAGGGATGTTGAATTTTGTCAAATGCTTTTTCAGCATCTAATGAAACGATCATATGGTTTTTTTCTTTCAGTTTATTTATATGATGGATTACATTGATAGATTTGCGTATGTTAAACCAGCCCTGCATCTCTGGTATGAAGCCTACTTGATCATAATGGATAATTTTTCTAATGTGTTCTTGGATTCGGTTTGCCAGAATTTTGTTGAGGATTTTTGCGTCGATGTTCATGAGTGAGATTGGCCTGTAATTCTCTTTCTTGGTTGTGTCTTTGTGTGGTTTTGGTATCAGAGTTACTGTAGCTTCATAAAAGGAATTTGGCAATGACTCTTCTGTTTCTATATTGTGAAATACATTAAGGAGAATAGGTATTAGGTCTTCTTGGAAGTTCTGGTAGAATTCTGCATTGAAACCATCTGGTCCTGGACTTTTTTTGGAAGGGAGGTTTTTGATAGCAGCTTCTAATTCTTCACGACTAACCGGTCTATTTAGGTTGTTCACCTGGTCGTGGTTTAACTTTGGTAAATGGTATTTATCTAAAAAAGCGTCCATTTCTTTTACATTTTCCAGTTTTGTGGCATACAGGCCTTTGTAGTAAGATCTAATGATTCTCTGAATTTCCTCTGTGTCTGTGGTTATGTCTCCCTTTTCATTTCTGATCTTATTAATTTGCAAATTCTCTCTCTGCCGTTTGATTAGTTTGGATAGGGGTTTATCAATATAGGGGTTTATCAATCTTGTTGATTTTCTCCAGGAACCAGCTTTTTGATTCATTGATTCTTTCAATTGTTTTCTGTGTCTCTATTTTGTTGATTTCAGCCCTCAGTTTGATTATTTCCAGTCTTCTACCCCTTCTAGGTGAGTCTGCTTCTTTTTTTTCTAGAGCTTTCAGGTGGGCTGTTAAGTCTCCAATGTGTGCTTTCTCTGTTTTCTTTAAGTGGGCAGTTAGTGCTATGAACTTTCCTCTCAGAACTGCTTTCATAGTGTCCCATAGGTTTGAGTATGTTGTTTCTTTATTTTCATTGTCTTCAAGGAAGAGTTTAATTTCTTTCTTTATTTCTTCCTTAATCCAGGAATGGTTCAGTAGTTGACTATTCAGTTTCCATGAGTTTGTAGGCTTTCTGGGGGTAGCATTGTTGCAGAATTCTAGCTTTAATCCATGGTGATCTGATAAGATACAGGTGGTTATTAATATTTTTTTGTAACTGTGGATGTTTGCTTTGTTACCGAGTATGTGGTCGATTTTTGAGAAGGTTCCATGAGCTGCAGAGAAGAAGGTATATTCTTTCCTATTTGGGTGGAATATTCTATAGATGTCTGTTAAGTCCATTTGATTCATTACCTCCATTAATTCTCTTATTTCTCTGTTAGGTTTCTGTCTACTTGACCTGTCCATTGGTGAGAGAGGAGTATTAAAGTCTCCTACTATTAATGTGTGCGGTTTGATGGCTGCCTTGAGTTTTAACAATGTTTCTTTTACGTACGTGGGTGCTTTTATATTAGGGGCATAGATATTCAGGATTGAGACTTCATCCTGATGAATTGTTCCTGTTATGAGTAGAAAATGTCCCTCTCCATCTCTCCTGATTGATTTAAGTTTGAAGTCAACTTTGTTAGAAATTAGTATGGCCACCCCTGCTTGTTTCTTAGGTCCATTTACTTGATAAGCCTTATCCCAACCCTTTATTCTGAGTAGGTGCCTGTCTTTGTGGTTGAGGTGTGTTTCTTGGAAACAGCAGAATGTTGGATCCTGTTTTCGTATCCAATCTCTTAGTCTGTGCCTTTTTATAGGAGAGTTGAGTCCATTGACATTAAGTGATATTAATGACCAGTGGTTGTTAACTCCGGTCATTTTTTAAGTTGGAAATTTTGTGTGTTCCCCTTCTTTGTGTTGCGCTGGTGAAGGGTCTCTAGTTGTCTGAGATATTGTGGTCATTGTTGGACTCCTTGGTTAGTGATTTTCCTTCTATTACTTTCTGTAAGGCTGGATTAGTGGCTACGTATTGTTTAAATTTGTTTTTATCCTGGAAAATTTTGTTTTCTCCATTTATAGTGAACGAAAGCTTGGCTGGGTATAGTAGTCTGGGCTTGCATCCATGGTCTCTTAGTTTCTGCAGTACATCTATCCAGGACCTTCTGGCTTTCATGGTTTCCATAGAGAAGTCAGGTGTAAGTCTGATAGGTTTACCTTTATAAGTAACTTGGCCTTTTTCCTTTGCTGCTCTTAGTATTCTTTCTTTATTCTGTATGCTTTGTGTTTTGATTATTATATGGCGAGAGGATGTTTTTTTTTGATCCAGCCTATTCGGTGTTCTGTATGCTTCTTGAATCTTCATAGGTATATCTTTCTTTAGGTTGGGAAAGTTTTCTTCTATAATTTTATTAAGTATATTTTCTGGACCGTTGAGCTGCGCTTCTTCTCCTTCTTCTATTCCTATTATTCTTAGGTTTGGTCTTTTTATTGTGTCCCATATTTCCTGAATGTTTTGTGATGAGAATTTGTTGGCCTTGCTGTTTTCTTTGATCAGCGTGTTTATTTTCTCTATGGTATCTTCAGAATCTGAGATTCTTTCTTCTATCTCTTGTATTCTGTTGGTTATGCTTGCTTCTGTAGTCTCTATTCGTTTACCTAGATTTTCCCTGTCCAGCTGACCTTCTGTTTGTGTTTTCTTCTTTGCCTCCATTTCAGTTTTTAAGTCTTGAACTGTTTCCATTATCTGTTTGATTGTTTTTCCTTGGTTTCCTAGGGTATCATTCACTGATTTACTCAATTCTTCAAACTTTCTGTTATACTTCTCATCCATTTCTATAAGGGCATTTTTTACATGTTGTTTAAGGGCGTCAATCACTTTCATAAAGTCAATTTTATCTACTTCTTCATGATTAAGGTGTTCATGTCCACCTGTTGGGAGGTCGCTGGGTTCTGGTGGTTTCATATAGTTTTTCAGATTGTTAGGTGAATTCTTGCATTGGCGCCTGCCCATCTCTTTCTCTGAATGCTCCCCTCTGGATCTTCTTTTACCGGATCAGGTCTCCTTGCCTACTGATGTACCTTCCCAGTGATGGCTCTCTGCAGTGCTAGTCTCCTGGTGTTATAGTGATGTCTCTCCTTGCTTGTTGCAGGCAGGCCAGTGAGACAAAGGAGGTCTCGCCTGCCTACTTGCCCTGAGGATTTGCCCCCAGCGCCAGACAGACTGAGCTGGATGGTGTTATGTGCCCAAAGCGGAAAGGGGACAGAAGGAAGAAGGGTTCTGGATGCAAGCTGGGTGGGACAAGAAGAGAGAGGCAGTATGGGGGGGTACAGCCCCTGCAGGGAGCCCGGGGAGTATAGGGAGGGGATGAGGAACTTCAGAGTTCCCTGTCCAGGGCTGCTTCCGCCGCCACTGGTCACAAACTCACTGCCCTGCTGTCTCTCCTGGTGCCGAGATCAGATCTCCGTGCAGGTTGGGTAGTTCGTAAACAAAGCGCCTACCTTGGTTGGTGCAGGCGGGCCAGTGAGACAAAGGAGGTCTCGCCTGCCTACTTGCCCTGAGGGTTTGCCCCCAGCGCCAGACAGACTGAGCTGGATGGTGTTATGTGCCCAAAGAGGAAAGGGGACAGAAGGAAGAAGGGTTCTGGATGCAAGCTGGGTGGGACAAGAAGAGAGAAGCAGTGTGGGGGGGTAGAGCCTCTGCAGGGAGCCCCTATTTTTATTCTTTTTTAATTAAAATTTCCACCTGCTCCCCGTTTCCCATTTCCCTCCCCCTCCTCCCAAATATTGCCCCCTCCCCCCACTCCCCTCCCCCTATCCCCACTCCTCTTCTCCTCCCCCCACTCCATTCCCCCTCCCTCTCGATACTGAAGAACAGTCCAAATTCCCTGCCCTGCGGGAAGACCAAGGTCCTCCCACTTCTATCTAGGTCCAGGAAAGTGAGCTTCCAAACAGGCTAAGCTCCCACAAAGCCAGTTCATGTATTAGGATCGAAACCCAGTGCCATTGTCCTTGGCTTCTCATCAGCCTTCATTGTCCGCCATGTTCAGAGAGTCCAGTTTCAACCCATGCTTATTCAGTCCCAGTCCAGCTGGCCTTGGTGGGCTCCCAATAGATCAGTTCCACTGTCACAGTGGGTGGGTGCACCCCTCTTGGTCCTGACTTCCTTGCTCATGTTCTCCCTCCTTCTGCTCCTCATTTGGACCTTAAGAGCTCAGACCGTTGCTCCAAATTGAGTCTCTGTCTCTATCTCGATCCATCGCCAGATGAAGGTTCTAAGAGTACTAATCAGCGGTAAAAAACAATGACTTCTCGAATTTTGCATGCAAATGGATGGAAATAGAAAACACTATCCTGAGTGAGGTATCCCAAACCCAAAAAGAGGAACATGGGATGTACTCACTCATAATTGGTTTCTAACCATAAATAAAGGACATTGAGCATATAATTTGTGATCCTAGAGAAGCTAAATAAGAAAGTGAACCCAAAGAAAATCGTATAGTCATCTGCCTGGAGAGGGGAAGTAGACAAGATTGCCAGACAAAAACTGGGAACTTGCGGGTGAGGTGGCATGGGGCTAAGGGGAAATGGGGTGAGAAACATGAGAAGGGGAGGATGGGAGGAGCTTGGGGGATTGAGATGGTTGGTATATAGGAAGGGTGGATACGGGAGCAGCGAAGTGTACATCCTAACTAAGGGAGCCATCTTAGGGTTGACAAGAGACTTGACTCTAGAGGGGCTTGCAGGTGTCCAGGGAGATGTCCGCAGCTGGTACCTTGGGCAACTGTGGAGAGGGAACCTGAAATGACCCTATCCTGTACTGATGAATATCTTACACATCACCTTAGAGCATTTCTTATACCAAAGAAAATTATTTCACTTTTAAGAAACCGTTTCCTATGCATATCAGCATATGTAATTTTGGAGTCCTCTGAAACATGTAACCTTTAAAAACAGAAAGTCTGGCCTACTGAGAAAATGTCTTAAAGTGCCTGACATCGTCTTTCCTGCTATACAGACCTTATCTGAAGTTGTGTTTATTTAAGAACAACAGGAGGTGGCTGCGGGAATCACTCGGTAGTGATGAGACTCAGGTAGTAAAAGCATTCAGTTTCCAGTACCCACATGGTAGTCCACAACTGCTTCTAATTCCAGTTTCAGGGGATCTGACGTCCTCTTTCTGTCCCTGTGGGCACTAGCACACAGGGAGTGCACATACATGTATACAAGTACACACACATTTTTATAAAATAAAAACAAATAAATCTGAAAAACCAAATACATAAATAAATAGACTAAGTAAATGAAAGACAATGGATTTTATACACCTTTATCATTTCTCCAAGTATAGAAGGTCTTGATCCATGAGTACACATACATGGTTTGGATCTAAAGGCATCCACTAAATGATTACCTGTTAGAAATGAACACTTAGCCTTGGCTTGATTTGGTTGTTTTACACAAATAATTGGACCATGACAGCTCCAACTTCATCCTGAATGAGTTCCTTGGTGAACTGACTATTGGGATGGATGGATGGATGGATGGATGGATGGATGGATGGATGGATGGATGGATGCCATTAGACAACAAAGGTCATTGGGGGCAAGTTTTAAAGGCTATCTGTTGTTCCCATTCCCCTTCTACCTTTTTGCTCCAAGCTTTCACGTGAGTGGAGCAGCTTTTCCTGATGATCCTCCTCCCCATGATGTTTTGCCTCACTGCAGGCCCCACAGGCATGAGATTAGTGATGATGGGCAAGAAACTCAGAACAAATGAAATCCTTTCTGAAGTTGTTTACGTGGGTATTTCTGACACAGTGAGAAAAAAGAATCAGCTAGAAGACTGGACTTTAAGATTGCTCACAAACTTAATGTTGCCAGGTTTTCCTACATTATCAGAGCACTAGATTACAGTACGGCTTAGGTTAGCCGTCACTTTGCATCTTTGCTGGTCTAGTAATGGTTTCAGGAGTACATGAGGCAGAAAGTATCTTTAGAACAACTAAAATTTAGTTTCAAGGGAAAGTAAAAGCAAAATACCCCAACTGGTTCTTTAACGCCTCCAATAGCGGAGATTTCATATACATTCTTTTACTGGATCAGTATAACTGCAGAAGGGCCTATATTTTCTATCTGGAATTTGAAAAAAAAAAAAAAGAACTACTTTCTACCTCTGACATCTGAAAGTTTGTAAGTCATTTCTTCCTTCTGAAGAAAATATGGCGTAAATTTATTTTAAGCGCACAACAATAACATACCCTTAAAACACTATCATAATTTCCTCAAGTTTGTCTCTAAAATAAATGAATAAATGATTGCTTCACTATTTTTGCCATGAATTTCTGTCAAGTTCTTATTTTTTTACCTCAGAATTATGATTCTTGGTACTCCCTATGCCTGGAGTTATTTTTCTTCCTTTCTTACTATTTTGCTCTGTGTTGCTTTCTCCAGAATAGAGACTTGGTAGAACTCCGCAGGGAACACAGTCACTAACTCTCCATATTGCTATTAATCCCAGCACTCAGGAGGCAGAGGCAGGCGGATCTCTGTGAGTTCGAGACTAGCCTGGTCTACAGAGCTAGTTCCAGGACAGGCTCCAAAGCCACAGAGAAACCCTGTCTCGAAAAACCAAAAAAAAGAACTGATTCTTAATCACTTATATATCTAAAACTCAGTCAAAATTAGGTCAGTATTTGTAGAACTCTTGCAGAACCAGTTGAAAAAACAAATGACAGTAACCTGCATTTCTCAGTTTTGTTATGTAAGATGTATATGCACACTTCCACAGAGATGGGGGTAGAGAAGACAAAATAAGAGAGAGGAGAAAATATACTAGTTAAGTTCAACCACTTTAGACATGTTCAGCCTAGGTCTGGTCTTAAGGTGTACAATTAACAATATGAAAATCAAGAAAAACAGTCTATTCCCTTTTGGAAAAAATCTCTGGAATACAGGTATGAACACAAATATAAATCCAAAGCCTTGAATTGTCATCTTACAGACATTTCACCATTGCTTTGGGGAGTCCTTGTTTAGATTTATAGAAGCTAGAAGCGATCTGTATCCAAGGAAGCCTGAAGAGAATCGATCAGTTGATACTTCCAAATTTCAATTGAAAATGGGCTTTTAAAAAGTAGTAAAGGAGTAATATTAGAAAAGTTAGAAAGAACCAGATTAGTTAAGGCTTGAATTAAAGTAGAAAATGTATGGTTGCTTTAAAGGGCAGACAATGGAAGTTTTTAGACAATTACAACAAATGTTGTAATTGGAGATGTATGTATTTCACAGATGTAATATATCACATGAAAAATAGCAGGCAGAATAAAGCAAATCCTCATCATCCTATATAAACAAAGACACTTGGGTTCCCAATGGATGAAAAAATTAAGCAAATTGTACTCTCACTAAATAAACATTTTAAACATGAATGTTTATTTAAAAATAAATATTAATCAAATATATTACTCCAATTTGCAATGAAAAAAATCTGTCTGTGGTTCCAAAATCTTTTCCTTATAACTTTTAAAATTTATTTTATTTTTTTTTCTTTTTTCTGGTTTTTCAAGACAGGGTTTCTCTGTGGTTTTGGAGCCTGTCCTGGAACTAGCTCTTGTAGACCAGGCTGGTCTCGAACTCACAGAGATCCGCCTGTCTCTGCCTTCCAAGTGCTGGGATTAAGGTTTGCGCCACCACCGCCCAGCAACTTTTTAAATTTAAATGTATAGGAAAATAACTAATGACACCTCCTATTCAGAAATAGTGTTATACACTGCACAAAAAGTGTCACATATCATGATTTTTACAATGTTTAGCTATTTGTTTAAGCCAAAACCATTAAGTTAAGACCAAACAGAATCTCTAAAACAAAATAGCTCCATACTAGCGCCTTGATGCCAGTGTAAGCCAAAGTTTTATAGCAATTTCTCTGGAATGTTTTAGGCAAACAGACCAGTTCTCTACTTGAGTAGTAACGCTACTATCGCCATAAAGAGGGAGTTTAACTTATAAATATAGAATCTTTTTCAAAATCCTACCGATTTTCCTTTCAGAGATCAACTTTCATGACAGTTTCTCCAATAAATTGCCCTGTGAGCTCAGAAACCATGTCTTCCATGCTATTTTAAGGTTCATATGCAAAGAATAAGTGACACCAGCGAGATGTCATTGATAGGGTTCCATGTTTTTAATACAAGGGTGAACTTCACTTGACAAAGCCTGTAGCTGATCCACTCAATTGCCTTTAATAGGATTAAATCATTGCTTTGGAACTGCAGGCTTAAACAGACAAAAACGTTGGCAAAAATGTCTTTCAAGTATCCCGTTAGCACTAAAATAAATACGCTACCTATGGCAAGACAAGTGCAATCCAGATACCTTAGTATTTTGTTGCTAAAGTAAAGCATTTTTCCCAGTAAAATCTGAAAAGAAGAATTGATATCTATATATACAAATATAAATTAGCCATTGTGCCAACAGTCTTCCCAAAATGACTTCAAGTCAGAGGCAGTGCTAGATAAGAAATGTATCAGGTTAGTAAAAGGCAATCCCACCACATTCACAAGACAGATCTTCATACAGGTCATTACCTCTCCCTTCATCTGTATTATGTAAACTATAGAAAATACATGTCACCTCAATAGTCGCCGAGTAACTGACCACTAAACAAATTAAACTTTTAAAACTGTTTCCAAAGGTAAACTTCAAAACTGAGTGTGGTCATTATATATATAAAAAGAAATCAGCATATTTTCAATAGGCTCAACAACAAAATGCACACAAAGTTAACTAGGGGCCCAAATAAATACCCTTGTGGTCATTTAGAGCAGTTCAAAGAAATAGTCAACTCGTTCATCCTGGTACAAAGCAGAAAGAATTGAATCTATTTCATTGGCATATTTAAACAACTAGTTAAAGTT
Organism: Chionomys nivalis; assembly: GCF_950005125.1. Classification (NCBI taxonomy): domain Eukaryota; kingdom Metazoa; phylum Chordata; class Mammalia; order Rodentia; family Cricetidae; genus Chionomys; species Chionomys nivalis. The sequence goes on along the minus strand of NC_080086.1, from coordinate 185,683,822 downwards.
TAGCAAATACGTATGGAGTGAACACGTAAGATGGTACTTAGAAGTCTCAATGAATGTGTTAGCTGTGTCCACAAGGGAAATTTTTCTTGTAAGAAACAAGGCATGGCATTCACAAAACTGTGGCGCCTGCACGGCCTGGAACCAAAACCGGAGCGAAGGACATCAGGATTAACACGCACACACACACAACTCTAGTCACTGCAAAAAAAGCCCTTTATTTGGATAGCACCACGGAGGCTTATATACCCAACACGGTCAGGTGGGCCAATGGGTGAAAACCTCATTCCCTGATCCTCAATCAGGGCCACGGCAACACATGCTCAGGAAGCAGAGCTGGACACAGCTTTCGGTAGCTCAAATCAGAAGACCAAGTAAAGGTCACTAGCTGGGGAGAGCAGCTGGAGGCCAGGACATCAAACGGTCCCAACATGAAACCATAGGAAGATAACACATGAATTCAGTAGCATAATCTATAGAATATATATACAAAACAAATAAACAACAACAACAAAAAAACCTTTAACTCAGAAGTCTCTGGAGAGTCAGTCCATGGTAAAGAGTTTCATTCTTTTTTCTCTCTGCAACAATAGGATTTTAATCTTAGTCTTTGTACTTCTTCAGTGACTTAGCTTTTCAATTTTTTACTTTTTGAAATTAAAGAGTAATCATTTTCCCTTTCTTCCCTCCAATTTTCCCAAGTCCCATCACCCCCACCCTTGAGCAAGTTCTCCCAGGGAACACATGAGAAAAGAGGGTCACAAAAGCCTAAGTCAATAAAATGGACGAGAATGAACACTGAAAATAAGGGTAAAAATGCAGGATTTGGAACTTTGAATTCTACAGAGTGTATTTACCTAATCCAAAGTTGTCTGTACAATTGCCTCCATTAATTGATCCTAGAGTGAGTTTGCATTTTTCTTTTTTTAATTTATCACTTTTTAGCAATAGTCTTTTTTTCTATTTATTTATTTATTAAAGATTTCTGCCTCCTCCCCGCCACCGCCTCCCATTTCCCTCCCCCTCCCCCAATCAACTCCCCCTCCCTCATCAGCTCCATGAGCAGTCAGGGTTCCCCGCCCTGTGGGAAGTCCAAGGACCTCCCACCTCCTTCCAGGTCTAGTAAGGTGAGCATCCAAACTGCCTAGGCTCCCGCAAAGCCAGTAAGTGAGGTAGGATCAAAACTCAGTGCCATTGTTCTTGACTTCTCAGCAGTCCTCATTGTCCGCTATGTTCAGCGAGTCCGGTTTTATCCCATGCTTATTCAGACCCAGTCCAGCTGGCCTTGGTGAGTTCCCGATAGATCATCCCGATTGTCTCAGTGTGTGGGTTCACCCCTTGCGGTCCTGTGTTCCTTGCTCGTGCTCTCTCTCCTTCTGCTCCTCATTTGGACCTTGAGATTTCAGTCCGGTGCTCCAATGTGGGTCTCTGTCTCTGTCTCCTTTCATCTCCTGATGAAGGTTAATATCCAAGAGGATGACTATATGTTTTTCTTTGGGTTCACCTTCTTATTTAGCTTTTCTAGGATCACGAATTATAGGCTCAATGTCCTTTATTTATGTCTAGAAACCAATTATGAGTGAGTACATCCCACGTTCCTCTTTTTGGGTCTGGCTTACCTCACTCAGGATAGTGTTTTCTATTTCCGACCATTAGTGCATTTTCTCTTTCTAGCCCTATATTCTGTATTTTTTAACTTACACTTGCTATGCCTCAAATAATTTTTCATTTTTATAGAAAAATCTGTATATCATTTTTAAACTAAAATAGACTTGCAAATCTCTGTTAGGGAAATAACATATTTGTCTCTGTTAGAACATATATTGACAGATACGTCTCTCTCTCTCTTTCTGTCTCTCTCCCTCCCTCTCTCTCTTCTCTCTCTCTCTCTCTCTCTCTCTCTCTCTCTCTCTCTCTCTCTCTCTCTCTCTCTCTCTCTCCAAGATTTCTCTGTGTAACAGTCCTAGCTGCCCTGGAACTAGCTCTTGTAGACCAGGCTGACCTCGAACTCAGGGAGATCCTCCTGCCTTTGTCTCCCGAGTGCTGAGATTTAAGGCATGCACCACCATTGCTCAGTAACAGATATTTCTTATGTGAAATGTGAGCTCTAAATGCTGCATAGGTATAAATCAAACCACACCATTGAAACCAACAAAAATCTTTGCTTATGTTGACTTGTATCATCTTCCAAAGAGAGTGATTTACAAAACATTTATTTGGAAATTTTTTGTTGTTTCATTTTTTATTTGACTCAAAACTATTCAAATTTGACAAAGTTTATTTTAAAAGAAAATCGGGTTAGTTTACAAAAATAAAAGCTATCAGAAAACTCTAGAACCATATAAAAGAAAGGAAACCCACAGAGATTGGACAGCCATGAAATAATTTATGGGGTAGTTGTAAGTACTTTAAGTATGTAGAATGAACATAAATAATCCTGATTCCTGAGTGTGAGATCATAAACACTACAGAGAAATTGCCCCTAGCAGTTGGTAACCTGAATGGTTTTTTTAAGTGTCAGAACTGGTTTGAAGTCACACGGGTAAGACCAACTGCTGCTAATGTGATTGCTTTTTTCTCATTATGCCTAGACTAGAATTCAGGGTTTAGTGTCCCATAAGCACTGCCATGTAACAACAAATGTATTTAAAAGTTTAAAATAAGACTGCATTTTCTTTGGGATGTAGTAGCCTTACAAATTACCCAGCTTGTGGATAGATTTCCTCAACTATTAGTTTTTCTTTTTTTATTCAGTGGTCAATTTAGTGTTCATTATTATAATAGCATGAGTCTAGGAGAATGAGCTCCCCATACCTAACCTTTACGCTATAAATTGAAGTTAAATTGCTGACTCCCATCAGAAGGTAATTAAATGTAGGATCACTGATTTCATGTACCACGTTGTGTTTTAAAAATATAAGCCTGGGATATCCAGCAGGTGAATTGCTACTTATGGATACTAATAATGAGGATGTTGGTTATTTTTCAACTCTTAATTAACAGGTGTAATACTCACTTGCAAAGGCATCATTAAAAAGGTATCCAAGATTTACAGAAATTATAACACAGAGTTAGTTACTTAATATCCCTTTCACAGTCTGACCTTTTCAAAATGTACTCTGATATTTGGGCATAAAACCACTGAATTTTTAAAACTTTTGTTGCCTTAATTTATCTGAATACCTACTTCTCACTGGATGTTTTTCTGTTTTACTGAAAGTGAGAATGCTTTTTCACAATGGCAACTATTATCAATTATAAAACCAAAAGGGTTTGGGAGTTAAAAACAGACACTAGCAAAAAGGTGGCATTATAGCTAAAGAGAACACATGTGGACACAAACATGTACACACAAATATACATTACAGTCTATGATTTATAAAGAACACCTAATGAGATGCAAAATCTGCCTTATGAGAATGTTCTAAGCTGTGCCTTCAATTGCAAAGCTTGGCCGTAATGTAGTCTAACATAATAATGTAACATCAGCTTCCCTTCCTCGTTTCATTACTAACAAAACACGGTTCCCTGAAGTCACTCAGTAGTTGCTGCATCTGCCTTCTGTCCTTACTTGCATTGGACATTGTATATTTGTGTGTACAAAGTCCCGTTTTCCCTTGTTTTCCTTTCAATGCACTTGGGTGAGCTCTTCCTTGAGCTGTCTCACCTCTATCATGTTACACAATCAGCTTGCTTCGCAGCCACTCTCAGTCCCTTCTTCTCTTTGACTCTCAGTATTTTGGGTTAGTTTATTTTTTACTCAAAATGTTTTTCAGAAAATACTTTTCATCAAGTTCTTTTACTTCCCAACTGCTCCAAGATTCTATTCTCTTCAATTCCCTACTCATCCAATTGCAGGTTTATCTCTCTCTCTCTCTCTCTCTCTCTCTCTCTCTCTCTCTCTCTCTCTCTCTCGGAAAATAAAAACAAATTTTAAAAATCCACAAGAGGCAAAAACTAAAACAAACATGCATACCCAAAACTAAGTAAAGAATTAAATCTGTTTTATGTTAACCCAGGAGCCTGCCTTTGAATGTGGCTGATATACGCAGTGACACTCCACTGGAGAAAATTGATTTTCCCTGTCCCAGCAGTTATCAATTGCACATAGCTTCTTTGTCATAGGTGGGACTCTTGTGTACACTTCCTGTCTCTGTGCTAGAATTTTTCTTTCATTTGAACCTGTACTCTTAATATCTTGTTTCCCCCTCTATCCTGGTCTCTTAATTGTGGCTATATTACAGGATTCTATCCATCAAATATTTTTCTTTCTAATTTACATATTGCCTCTACAACTCACTGACAACTAAAATCTAATCTAATTGCTATGCTGAACTCAGAATAGACATAACTTATACATCCCTCCATGAGCTAATACATAGCATCTGTTTTCCAGTCACTTTGACCAATGTATCTGCTCCTGTATCCGGTCAACATCCACCCCTCCCTGACACAGATCCCCATACACAGTCAAATCTACTGAATTTCTTCACAATGTCTCCCAGTGTTCCTTCATTTATTTGCATTGCTATTATATTACATTAAACCTAAATACTAAAACTCTGCCAAAATAAAATATTTAATTAAGATTCATAGTTTCCTACTCTAAAATCTAAAATGCTGGGAATACAATTAAAAATTACTCATCATATTTTGAATCAAGAAAGGCACTAAGCCGGGCAGTGGTGGCGCACACCTTTAATCCCAGCACTTGGGAGGCAGAGGCAGGCAGATCTCTGGGAGTTCTAGGCCAGCCTGGTCTACAAGAGCTAGTTCCGGGACAGGCACCAAAGCTACAGAGAAACTCTGTCTCAAAAAACCAAAAAAAAGAAAAAAAGAAAGGCACTAATTTAGTGAGAAATGACAGTTAATAAATTCCATTACTTATGTGACTTAACAAAAATTCAAAAGGATCAAGTGGAAATTAAGGAATTAAAATTGTGTAAATTAATGTTTTAATGTACTGAATAATCACAATATTAATTAAAGATTAAGAGATAACATAAAGTAACAATCAATACACTTAAGTACAGATCAATAGAATTGTGGTTCTGAACAACAATAAAAGTGACTTCAAAAATAACTGAACTTCAGAGGCCAATAGAATAATAACAACACACTTGACTTCTGTGTCAGAATTTCAGAATAAAATATTTGGAGATACATGAAAAAAATCATGAAATGGTTGAATTTTCCAAGAATGTTTAAAACATGGATATACATGTTCAAGAACCTTAGATATCAGAAAAGGCCTGAGAAACATATGCAAATAAAATCTGTGATTAAACTGTAAAACAACAATGGTAATTATAAACTCTCCGAAAACATAACTAGAGAGAGCTGACCCAGTACCTGCCAACAAGGAATTGTTGCTATAAACCACGAAAACCAAAAGCAAACAACAGTTTCAAATTCTGAAAGGAAGGAACTGGCAACTTAAAATTATTTCTCATAAAAATAACTTAAAAATCAAAGGAGAAATATGAAGTAGTCTTAGATAAAATCTCTATGAAATAATCTGTTGGTGACACAAACCTTGTCGGAGAAATAAAAACATAACTGATTTGACTTGATGCCCACTCCATGAGATGGAACTTGTCTTATTTAGGGTTTCTATTGTTATGAAGAGGTACCATGACCACAGCAACTCTAATATAATTGTGGTAGCTCATTCATAATTCAAATGTTCAATCTGTTATCATCGTGCTGGAAAGCAAAGCATGCAGGCAGACATGGTGCTAGAGAAGGAGCTGAGAGTTCCTACATCTTGATCCATAGGCCATAGGAAGTAGTCTGAACTAGGTGTAGCTTGAGCATAGGAAACCTCAAAGCCTGCCCCCATAGTGACACAGTTCTTCCAACAAAATCAAACTTACTTCAGCAGAGCCACACCTCCTTATAGTGCTACACTCTCCATAGGCTTTTGAGGGCCCAGTTACATTCAAACTACCCCAAAAGCCATACTCAACATTGTTTAGGTGACCACAAAGACTAGGTAGACCAGGGACCTTTGGTAAAACCAAATACTACTGGTCTAAAAAGGAAAGTAAGAAGAAAATGACTCAATGATATTATGTTGTACTAACAGATCAGTAACTTTTTACTGTTGTGCTCAAATCACTAGCTGGAGCAATAAGACAAGAAAAAGAAATTAAAGCAATACAAATAGGAAAAAAAGAAGTCAAATTATCCCTGTTTTCATACGACATGATATTATTTAGAAGAGATCCTAAAATTCTAACAGAAAACTAGTATTGATAAGCTACCAAATCAATTTGAATAAACCAATAGCCTTTCTGAAACAACACTAAGGATGCCTTAAAAAGATACAAGGTTTATTCTTATCTAGCTACCTAAAAATACCTATAATACATATAATTATGTGAACATACAATTCAAGTGAAGTTTTCCTATATGGACTGACACCACCCCCACACACACACACCTGCAAAACAATAGACTATCTAACAAAAACCCTAACACCAGGCATGAGAAAATATAGAACATTGTTGTTGTTCCTGGTTGCCCTCCAGAGCAGGAAGTTAAGCACCTATTCCTGAAAATTCTGTGTACTTTGGGCATAAGATCCAAAGGACCTGAGCTGGATTTGATCTGAAAATCTTCTCTCTGAGGACTAACCTTCATGATACCAAATGGAGCTATTCAAGTTTCCAAAGGATGGAAGCAACCAATAGTCCTATCGAGCTACGATACGTAAGAGCCATAACAATGAGCATCATGGCAATAACCAATAACTCTCTGAATGGACTTAAGGTCCACTCAACAGGAAGGAAACCATGTCTCCTACTGAAAACGTGGCCAACTACTTAGGGCTAGTGATGTCATGGATCTTGGAGAAGAACCTACAACCACTTTTTTACTAAACCAACATAATCTCTGAGTACACTCTAAATGTTTATCTTTATACCCATTGTTATGGGTAGTTCTTTCTCTTCATCAAGAAAAGTGCTCTCTGCAACAGATGAAGACAATTACAGAAAACACCTGATCAATGCAGAGGACAAGAGATCATGTGGTGCATACTTCCAACTGCTACACCTACAATACAATTCCTGAACCCAAAGTTCAGAGATTATAGTCAAAGATAAAAGGGAAAGGTTGTAAGAGCCAGGAGAACAGAAAGACAGTTCTATGAAGTAGTGTCTTCTAGAGATGTCAGAGAGGCTACAACCATGAAGTCTCATTGTGGTGGACTGACTAGGAATGACCACCCCATAGGCTCACATATTCAACAGCTTGGTAGGTAAGGATAGGGGCTACTTGAGGGATTAGGAGGTATAGCCTTGTTGCAGTAGGTATAGCCTTGTTAGAGAAACTATGTCACTGAAGGTGGGCTTTGGAGGTTTTAAAGGCCCAAGTCACTCCTAGTATCTTTCTTCCAGTGACCTGCTAATCAGAATGTTGAATTCTCAGCTACCTCTCCAGCCCTATTTCTGCCTACATGATACCATGCTCCCTTTCATGATGATAATGGACTAGACCTCTGAAACCGAAAGCAAGCCCCAATTAAGTGTTTCCCTTTACTAGAGTTCCTGGGGTCATGGGGTCTCTTCACAGCAATAGAACCTTGACTGAGACACTCATCAACATGGCTCCTTAAAACAATACCTGAGAAACTGCCTTTTGGATTTTCAAAGACACTATATAAGTTTGCACTCCCACCAGTAATGGAGGAGAGTTACCATTGCTCCACATACTCTCTAGCATGAGTTCTCACTTCTATTTTTGACCTTAGCCCATTCTGACAGGTATAAAGGGGAATCTCAGATTCCTTTTGATTTGCGTTTCCCTGAATGGCTAAGGATATTGAACATTTTTTTAAGTGTTTTCTAATCATTTGAGATTCTTCTGTTGAGGGTTCTTTGTGTTTAGATTTTAGATCACATTTTTAAACTGGATTATTTGGGGGATTTTTTGATGTCTAATTTCTTGAGTTCTTGATAATTTTAGAAACTAGCCCTATTATCAGATGTGGTATTGATGAAGATCTTTTTCTATTTCATAAGTTGCTGTTTTGTCCTGTTGATGGTATCCTTTGACTTACAGAAGCTTTTTAGTTTTATGGGGTCCCATTTATTAATTGTTGATCTTAATGCCTGCTTTATTGGTTTTATGTTCAGGAAGTTGTCTCCTGTGCCCATGCATTCAAAGCTGTTTCCTATTTTCTTTTCTATCAAGTACAGTGTATCTGGATTTATGTTGAGGTCTTTGACCCACTTGGAATTGAGTTTTGTGCAGAGTGATAAATATAGACCTATTTGTATTCTTCTACATGCTGGCATCCAGTTATACTGGATTTCAGTTATATCTATTTGTTGAAGATGCTTTCTTTTTCTATTGTATAATTTTGCCTTCTTTGCCAAAATTCAGGTGTCCATAGATGTGTGGAGTTAAATCTATGTTTTTATGTTAATACCATGTTTTTCTTATTACTATAGCTCTGTAGTAGAGCTTGAAATCAGGAATGGTGATACCTCCAGTTCTCTTATGGTACAGGATTGCTTTAGTTATCCTAGTTTTTTTTTTCCGTAGGAAGTTGAGTATTGTTTTTTTTTTTTTACCATGAATATTTTTCCTTTTATTTTTCAATTATATGGAAAATATGATTTTTATAATGGGAAGAATAAATTCTTTATTTTCTATCTTATAACTGCCCCTTCTCAATTCGTTCCTGTTTCCTTGCTTTGGCGGTTCTGTTTCACATACATTCTTTTTTTTTTTTTTAGTTTTCTTTTTTTATTTTTTATTGTTTATTTATTAAAGATTTATGCCTTCTCCCCGCCACCACCTCCCATTTCCCTCCCCCTCTCCCATCAAGTCCCCCTCCCTCATCATCCCTAAGAGTAATTCGGGTTCCCTGCCCTGTGGGAAGTCCAAGGACCACCCACCTCCATCCAGGTCTAGTAAGGTGAGCATCCAAACTGCCTAGGCTCCCACCAAGCCAGTATGAGCAGTAGGATCAAAAACCCATTGCCATTGTTCTTGAGTTCTCAGTAGTCCTCATTGTCCATTATGTTTTTTTTTTTTAAGGTCTGTAAAAAATTGTCTTGGAATTTTGATGGGGATTACATTGAATCTTTAGATCCCCTTTGGTAAGACAGCCATTTTTATTACATTAATTCTATTGACCCATGAGCATTGGAAATCTTTTCATTTTCTTATATCTTCTCCCATTTTTTTTTCAAAGACTTGAAGTTCTTGTCATAAAGGTCTTTCACTTGCTTGGTTAGAGTTACACCAACATATTTTATATTATTTGTGGTTATTATGAAGGATGTTGTTTCCCTGATTACTTTCTCTGCCTATTTATTGTTTGTATATAGGAGGGCTACTGTTATTTTCATTTTGTATCCAATCATCTGTAGGAGTGCCCTGGTAGAACTTTTGGGGTTGCTTATGTAAACTATCATGTCATCTGCAAATAATGATACTTTGACTTCTTCCTTTCCAATTTGCATCTCCTTTTTTTCCTTTAGTTTTCTTATTGCTCATGCTAGAACTTTACATACCATATAGAACAGAGATGGGAAGAGTGGAACTGGTAACTATCTACCCCAAGAAAGAATTAGCTATATCACTCTTGGGCATATACCCAAAGAATTTTCAATCATACCTCAAGGACACTTGGTCAACTATATTCATAGCAGTTCATAATGGTTATGAACTTGGAAACAACCTCGATGTCCTTCAACCAAAGAATGAATAAAGAAAATGTAGTACACTTACACAACGGAGTATAACTTAGCTTTTAAAAACAGTGATATCATGAAATTCACAGGGAAATGGGTGGAAGTAGGAAAAAACATCCTAAGTGAAAGAAAAACACAGTATGTTCACACTTACAAGTGGATATTAGCTGTAAAATAAAAGATAATCATGCTATAATCCACAGACCCAGAGAGGATAGGTAAGAAGGAGGACTCAAAGGAGGACCTTGAATCTCTCTGTGAGGGGAAAATAGAATAGTTTCTATGGGTAGACTGGGGGTAGTTGGCGATGGGAACATGGGTAGGAGTTTGAGGGGAGAATACTGAAGAAGACTACTGGAAAAGGAGGGTATTTCAGGGTGAGGTAGAAACCTAGTACAAGAGAAACTCTAGGGATCTACAAGGATGACCATGGCTAAGACTGATAGCAATATGGATACAACTTAAACTGGCCATCTCCTGTGACCAGACATGACTTCCAGTGGAGGGACTGGGACACCAACCCAGCCACATAATTTTAAACCTACATTCTGCCCTGTCTTTGTGATGTGCCAGGGTTAGAGTAGCTCTAAGATTGAAGGAGAGGCCAATCAAATGACTGGTCCAACCTGAGACCCATATCATGAGGGTAAGCTCATTCCTGACACTTCATGGAGTGTCTGGACCCAGAAACCTGTGGCTCAGAGACTCATGATAGAACCAATTACTCCTGGGGAAAAAAGTAGATGTAATTATGCCTAACGATATTCTGCTATACTAAAAGGTTGGTGCCTCCACAACTGTCTTCAGAGTGGCTTCTTCCAGCAACTGATGGAAACAGATGCAGAGACCCACAGCCAAACATTAGAAGGACCTCAGTAAATCTTGCAGATTGTAGGCACTAAAGGGGTCAAGGACACCACAGGAAAAGCTACAGAAAAAACTAATTGGGGCAGCTATATATTGAGCTCTATATTTTTTTCTGTTCCTTTTCCTGCCTCTCCCCTTTCTTCAACTCTCTCCCAAGGTCCCCATGTTCCCAATTTACTTGTCTTTTTCTACTACCCATGTAGATTAGATCCATATATGTGTCTCTTAGGGTCCTCATTGTTGTCTAGGTTCTCTGAGATTGTGATTTTGAAGCTGGTTTTCTTTGCTTTATGTTTAAAAACCACTTATGAGTGAGTACATATGATATTTGTCTTTCTGGGTTTCAAAATGATGTTTTCTGGCTCCATCCATTTGCCTGCAAAATTCAAGATATCGTTATTTTTTTCTGCTGTGTAGTACTCCATTGTGTAAATGTACCACATTTTCATTATCCATTCTTCAGTCAAAGGGCATTTAGGTTGTTTCCAGGTTCTGGATATGACAAACAATTCTGCTAAACATAGTTGAGCACATGTCCTTGTGGCACGATTGAGCATCCTTTGGATATATAAACAAAAGTGGTATTTCTGGGTCTTGAAGAAGGTTGTTTCCTAATTTTCTTAGAAATTGCACACTGACACCCAAAGTGGCTGTATCAGCTTGCATTCCCACCAGCAATTCAGGAGTATTCCCTTTACCCCACAACCTCTCAGGCATAAGTTGTCATTAGTGTTTTTGATCTTGACCATTATTTCAGGTGTAAGATGGAATCTCAGAGTTGTTTTGATTTGCAAGCTAAAAATAGTATGAAAAAATGAATTGAAACTACAGAACAATATAATTTATTAACTTAGCTTCATAAACTTTAAATAGTAGCAACTTGAGCCTAGAGTTGTGTCAAAAGATTTGACAACAGAAACACATTTTTAAGAGAGAAAAATGATAAGTTGGATTTGTAACAAAATCTGAAAGGACTTGTTAAAATAGTAAAAAGAATAGAGCAGGAAAATATTGGGAAACCATACAATTCATAAAAGACCTCTGGTAAAATAGGGGAGCAGGATAATACAGGATTGGCTTCACTAATCTCTGATGTTTACAAATTCAAACTATAGATCTATTAAATGCTCTTCTGCTCTAGACAGCTAGAACTTGTCCCCTTCTTCAGTTATAGCTGCATAAGCTTTTTGTTATTGTTGGCCTAGAAAATCCCTCAGTCTTTTCTTTCCAAGGTTGCGGAATTATCTGTGTGGGTCTTGATGGGAGACTGAGGTCACCACTTCCTTTATTGCATTTAGCACCAGGTTTTCATTTAAACTTTTTTAAAACAAGGTTGATCTCCACCATGACATTTTCCAGTACTTCTTTTCTTCACAAATTGTACACCTTCTCTTTCTCTTTGCCCACCTTGCTTTTCATTGTAGATCCGCATAAGAGTGATCACTAATAATAACCATAGGACAGTCAATAGTAGGACATCTTGAAATTTTCTCTGTCAATGATATTAGTCAAACACTCTTTCATTTACCCTCTGGCAAGTTTTAAGAACAAAGGCCAAAAGGGGCCTCATTCTTTGCTGAAATATCACAAGAATGTCCTCTAACATTCTTTCCCTCTGAAACCTTTTGAGCTGTACCTTTATAGTCACCATTGCTCTCAACACTTCTGCCTTTCATGCTCCTACTAAGATGGCCTATTAAACCCAATTTACAGCATCCAACTACTTTTCTAATCCAAAGTTTCCTTAATCCTCCAATTAAATGCCTGGTCAGACTCATGGCAGCAATACCCCTTCCCTGGTACCAACTTCTGCCTTAGTTGCTGTTCTATTTAGTTGGAAGCTTACTTATAGCTTTAGAGGATTAGTCTATGACCATCATGGTGGGAAGCAGATAGGCTTGGTGCTGGAGCAGTAGCTGAGAGCATTATATCCTGATCTTCAGGTATCAGATAGACAGAGAAGGAGAGAAGGAGAGAGTGGGGGGAGCATAAAAGAGAAGAGAAGAGAGAAAAGAAGAGAAGAGAATAAAAGTGGAGAAAGGGAGAAGAGAGGGGAGACTGGAAATGGCTTTTTGAAACCTCAAAGTCTAACCCCAGTGTTACACCTTCTCTAACAAGACCACAACTACTACAAAAAAAGCCACACCTCATAACCCTTCCCACCAGAGTTCCACTAATAGAGGAACAAGTATTTAAACATATGAGCCCACAGGGGCTGTTCTAATTCAAACCACCACAGTGCCTAATAAATGAATAAATTGTGCCTTGCTATATTTACATTAATTCTGTGTTAAGCCATGTTCATTGACTTATAGGATGATATTCATTGTAAGTTCATAGTAATGTCTATATTAGAGCTAACCACTTTACTTGTTTCTTTCTAATCTACACTACATATGAGAAAGACAACTTACCTTCCAGAGATACCTAGACTAACCAACGCCAACATCAGATTTCAAATGAGATTGAAACTAGCACTCCCTAAGATAATCACCCAATAATATATGGAATGGACAGCAAAAGACCTGTATTGTGAACCCACAGAATTACTATTCCTGTTTTGTTTTATTTTGCTTTAGTTTTTCAAGACAGGGTTACCCAGTGTAGCCTTGGCTGTCCTGAAACTAGCTCTGTAGACCTGGCTTACTTCAAACTCACAGAGATCCAGAATCCACAGAACTATAAGGAGGCAAAGGAGTTCTCTGGCTGGATCAGTGATTTTCATTGAGATTATCAAGTATTCAAAGTTCACACAAATACAAATTACAAAACTAAAGAGGTGGATCTGATGAGATAGTTGATTCTTTTCACTTTAATCCTTCACTTTATTTATTCATTCAGTCAGTCATTTGAAACTGGGTCTTATCCATTGTCTGAAACTCTCTAGGTAGCTAAAAATTATCTTGAATTTTTGTTCCTCTTATTTTTAATTTCCCTGCACTGGGAGTGGACGTATAGGCCTCTGTGACTGATTTAAATGGTCTGGGGCTCAAATCCAGGACTTTACACATTCTAAACAAGCACACTATCATGCAAGCTATATATATTACTTACACTTGATCGCTTGGTCCTTAATTTTCTAATTCTTTTGTAATTTTGCCATTCTAATTTCTTTTGAAATCTTAGTTTAATACAGTGATAGAATCACTGGAGAAATTACCAATGTCTTTGTAGATATAATGAAAAGTTGAATTCATTGTAAAGGTATACAAGATGCGATTACATATTGGAATTTTTATTCACCAATAAAGATTATGACTCCAAATTCTCATACTTTCTTAGCATCAAATTGCTAGAATAAACAAATTCATTTTTTCTCAGAACCTTTTAATATATTTCACAAAGTATACCTTTATGAAAAACTTCTGTCCTTAGATCATTATAAACTATGGACTATTTGTCTTCTTGTCTATTTATGATACTTCAAAAGAAAACAAATTGCCAAACACAAGGATCCTACCCTAAAAGGAATAAGATGTGTGACTATCATAATTTCACCAGTGAGTTATTTAACATAATTTGTGAAATTTACTATCTGTGCTTTTATTTAGGTCAATCTAGTAAGCACAGTATCAGGAAAACATTTTCTTTTGCCATCTTAGCTATAATTTAATATAAAGTATGTCAATGTTCGTGCTTTAGGGCGTAATTTGGTTACCAGCTGGGGTCAGGGAGAAATTTTCCCTATAGTGCAGTATTGCCAATTACTATAGGTATAGAGAGAGCAGGAGAGCGAGTCAGGGGGCTACACGGCCCTCTGAAGCATCTGGTATTGGATGCTTTTGGAGTGAGAATTCAGGGTAAGATGAAACAGGCAATTGTCCTTGTGTGTCAATTTTCATATTCCTATGAGCTGCCAGGATGACACTCCTGCCACCAGGGAGGGATTTCGTATGAACAGATGTCACTTACAGTATTATGTGGGCTATCTATCTCAACAAATAATTGCTTGGCACTTGTGCCCTATGGCAAGGGTCTGAAAACACTCTATGGTGAGAGCACAGCGTTCAAGCAGATGGGCACGGGAAAAAAAAAGAAAGCGCAAGCACATGGAGCCTGTCGCGCGTGTGTGGTAGCTGGGTGGGAGCACCAAGGCAGATGTCTGTCCTCAGCTTCTGTCGGTGAAGAAGGAGGCAGAGCTGGTGCTCCAGTTCCTAACCATTTAGAAGTTATGTGTTAAATTTTATTTAAATGAGTCTTAGGGTTCAATTTAATGAAACAAAGAAAGTTTCTTTCTCTCTCTCTCTCTCTCTCTCTCTCCCCTATCTGCCGCAATTCCTCCTTGAACGTGATTGCATTTTATTTAATGACTAAAACTGACCTGAGACTCTCAACACCAGTGCCTCTTCTTCCCACAAACCACAACCACCATCACCACCCTGGGAAAAAAAAAAAAAAAGAAAAATTAAAGAGGAAAAAAAATCCTAGGTTGGGATAAGAGCATGGGCACAAAGACTGACAAAGAATGACAAAGGACAATGGAGAGGGGACTTGTCTGAGATAGACAGCAAGAGAGGAGAAAATGTCCTTTTAAAATATCAATAAGAGAATCAAAGAAGGCAAGATCCTTTTCCTGATAAAAGGGGAAAAGTTAATAACAGTGAAGAAAGAGACTGCAATCTGCTCCCACAGCAAGGGAAGAAAAGAAAGGTAGAATTGGAAAGTAACAATTTTTAATAAGTTCGACATCTATTTTACTGTTACCTTTTATTCATTTCCTAGATTCGTTTTTTAAATGTTTAATCTGTTTTCTCCATTACAGTCCCTTTATCATTAAATATCCCTTTATGCAATTAATAAGTAGTTAGTTGAGGAAAAGAGAAAAGATGTTTTTTTAATCACAGCAATCAGCAAGGGAGGGTTCCTTTTAGAAATAATCCTGATTGCAAGAGAGTGGGGGAAAGTCAACAATAAATATGTTTTAAATCACTTTTTAAAAAGAGTTAAGCCCTATATCAGAATTAGAGAGAAAAAAGAAAAAGCTCAAGGATATTATTGATGCATGTCTTTGACCATCAGGAGATATATGTAATAACTGCCTTAAAGTTTTCTAGACAAAAATAATTGTAGCATTTGGTAATGTCTGAGAACTGCGACTCCACTGAGAACTGCTTAGGATCTGGAGCACAGCCATAGATGGCTCTTAAGGGAAACTTTAGTTTTGGCTGCCTGCTCGCCACTGGTGTGGACTTTTAATCTTAAGGGACATTCAAAGAGCTGCTTCTTCCATTTTTATCGTCTTAATCCTACCACATATTCCTCTGTTTGAGAAAATTTTCAGAATCCATGCATAATCTTTAAAATGGAAAAACAGTATAAAGGGCACTCGTAGAGACTATCTCAAATTTTCCTATCTGGATAATGGCTAGATTATCCAGCTGAGAAAAGCATAATGTAGAAGAAATTGCCTAAGGAACAGACGTGTGATTTACTCACTCTTCCCAAAACTCATATTAAGAAATGTAAGAGGTTAAGGGTTCAGCGCCCTGTTCTGATTAGTGTGAGGATGTGAAAATGGAAGGACACTGGAGGACTTCTGTTGTTGTGTTTGTCCATTGGGGGAAGGGCACCCAGCCACGTCACATTTACATGGTGGTTTGCATGCAGGAGAGACGAATCGAATAGGAACAAAACTGGAAACAAGAACATTAATGTGAAGCACTGTGGTAATACATATAAAAAGATGATGATGACCTAGACTGGGCAGAAAGCAGCACTCCTGGAGAAAGCTGGATAGAAAGGAAAACAAATCGTAAAGGATATGAAACATTTTATTACACCAACAGGGATGGAGGAAAGAAAAGAAGAAAGGATGTTGCCAATTTCAAGGTTTGAGCACGGTTTTGAAATGCATCACAGAGAAGAACAGTAGGTGTAACTTAAGGAGAGAATATTACTATTATAGACCTTGTTGTCATTTTGGGCTACGTTTGAGTTTACACCTAAACAGAAGGTATTTGTAAGCTGGTAGTGTTTTCATTTAAGCCATGATAATACATAGATTTTTCTGGAATAGTTTGAAAAAGCAAAAACAGAGATTCTCAAAAAGGGAATGGCCAGGAAAACCATTTGTTAATTAAATAGTTCATAGGCATTCTCTGGGTTCATTGCACAAGAGCCACACCTATAAACAGGACAGCTAAGGTCTTTTTTCCCGTGCAAGTTCCATTTTCAGTGGGTTTATCAAAATTAATTTATTTCTTTTAGCTAGGAAACCACAAACAACAGCAGGCCCATAGTATAATGTCTTTGATATTTTTCAATACTTTGGGGAAAGTACATGGAAAATAGACAGTATGACATGAGAATGAATTCCTGGAAAACACCAGAAGTTCAGTAGGCATGGGAAGTTGGAGGAAGTGCTAAAGGCCCACTGGAAGTAAAGCAGGGAATGAGAAGATCTCCCCAAGACCCACAAAGAAGGCTACTGTAACTTGGGGAAAAATAAACAGAAAACTGGAAGGTGTTGGGGGGAATTGGTTTTTTTTTTATTTGTTTGTGCTTTTTTTCAAGACAAGCTTTCTCTGTGCAACAGACCTGGCTGTACACCAGGCTTTGTACATCAAAGCCTGTACAGTGGCCTTGAACTCACAGAGATCTCCTTGCCTCTGCTTTCTGAGTAAAGTTGTGTGCCATCACTACTCAACTAAGATGTGTTTTCTAACTAAGATGTCCAAAGAGTGAAAGCCGATTCTGCCAAAGCTGTTGCTGACACAGAGAACAGATGATCAGAATGGGCATCTCAAAAAACTTGCAGAACATATATGCCTCAAATCTAAACTACAGAAAATTCAAAGGGGAGCTGAAGAAGCAAGAACTCTTGAAATTTGGTAATTAAAGGCCATTAACAATCAACCAACATGTGATCGTTCCTTAAATCTTGTACCCCTTATTTATTACATGTGATTGTATGCTAATGGTAAAGATTTGGAAAAGAAATAATACCATTTCTGTTTTCCTTAATTATCTTCGCTTGAAACTTGACTCTGTAAGTTAAGGATTTTTAATAGGAATTATTATAAACTTCGTTTGATTGTTTATTATAAATTGAAAATAATTAAGATTTAGACATTCCTTGAAGTTTTGTCACTGAATCAATGGAGTCAACAACACGTGCCAATCAAAATGTAACAAATATTCACACACAGAGACATAGAAAAATAAATGTCTAAGTAATATATATGAATAAAATAATTAGGAATGAGAACTATCCCACAACTGTAAATGGACAAATCCATTTTATGTTTCCCATGTATTATCTTATTCTAACAAAAATTTATTATGTTGGACCCCAGATGCATTTTCTAGAGCCACTTGAATGGGTGAAGGTTCATCATAATAAATTAATAACTAAACCAGCAAGAAAAGGTTGAAAACGGGCTGCAATTGTTACTTTTATAGAGGTGAGTATAAAGAAAAAGGTAAAGACTCAGCCATAGTTCAAAGTCAGTGAAAGGAAGCTAGGCTAGAACTGCAGAGCAATGATTAGGAAAAGGGAAATGCAATATTATGAGTTCTCTGGATGCTGCTGCACATGGCATGGAATACTGTTTAATTCTCTCTGCTTCCTTGACTAAAATTAGCCAAACCCCTAGATGTTGGTATTAATCCAAAGGAATCACAATAATCCGCCTGCACTTGAGGACTCTGAGAGAATGGCTGATGCCCACACTAACTCGTCACAGCTTTGGCGGACCTTTTGCTCCATTAGGAAGCTCTTGGTGCTATGCCCAAAGTAGCTCTGAGGACAGGTCTGGCTGGGGTGTTGGGGCAATGGATGAAAGACAAGCACACATACACACAGGAAAGCTGACCTTAACTGACTACTCTTTCTGATGGGGCAACCACAGCATTCCAAAGCCTAGTATGTTTATTATTTACAGTTGAACAGGGAGACAGGGTTATTGCATTTAGCCGAACACAGAGGGTGAATTATTGCTTATAGATAGACAAGGGGGCAGACAAACAAGGAACCAGAATTTATGTCATATGACTGGATCAAGGAGATAGGTTCAGCTGATCTAGCTAAGAGCAGTCTCTGTAAGGGAACAGTTGTTCAGGCCATAAATATTCAGAAGCGAGAAAGTTATGGTGGACCATTTCTGCCCATAATGACAAAATCTGCATGTGGATCCAAGGAAGGTTTTTTCACCCCCCATGGGAATGAGGACCTTGATGTGCCATGCCTACGTCAGCCACACACATTCACTCTGGACTGCATTCCTTCAGGGATTTATCTGCTCCCTCATCCCCACCTTCCTTATGTCTTAGAGTTTTCAGAATGGATTTTCAGGTTTCGTCCAGGGGCAGTTCTCAGCGATGCTCAACTGTAAATATGAGAAAAAGGACCAACAATATAGGTGCTTACCCAGCAGAAGCAGAAAGAAGACTCTAACAAGTCACAGGGTTTGAAGTCTTGGAGCCTGTTTCTGCAACTTTAGCAGGAGAAGCCAATCCAGGATTTTCTTGGATGTGTTGACATAACTGGGCCAGCCACATCGCCACTGTCATTATTGAGGGCCCAAAGGAAGTGGATCTCTCTTAAGTCTCAACTATCCTGTCTAAGTTCTCCAGACTTCTCGAATGCCATGTTGACCTTGAGTTGAATGTAACAACACAGCTGCCCCTCAGTTCATGTATTGCTCACTACCTTTGCTTGAGTATAAATTGTGTATTTCCCATCCTCCCAGCCAAAGAACTCCCAGCAGGGCGGGGGGAATCTATTGTGATCAAAAGCTACAGACAATGTATACGTGTTGTTTTGTGTTTCAGATATTACCTTCTGTAATTTCTATCTCTTATTAAGACTAAAGGCAGAAAGACTTTTAAAATATGTAAAGTTCAGTGTTTAATATATAGGCCAACTTGACATAATATTCCTCCCCCTTTCTCACTCTTTTTCTCTCTCAGTCTTGGCTTTATTTTAAAAGTGTGGCTTGAAGAATTCTTTGAAATACATAACTTCTAAAGGGTGTCCAACATAAATTTAAATGAGATTCATATCTAAGGAGATGTCTAGATCTTACGGCTATTTAACAACTGTAGAACATCCAAAGGACAAATGAAAAATGGGATCTAAGCACTGGAGACTTAGCAGCTGATCCTGTGATTCAAGGTTTTCCATTGTCTCCTCTTGTTTTTAAGTTTTACCTGTGTATCAGGATTATCATCTTTAATAACTCTGAGTGTTTTTCTTTTCCTGTATCTGACTCTATTCCCAGTGTCTCTCTTAACCCAGGGTACCAAGAAAAGTAAGACAAACAGCAGCACTGAAAATAAAGAACGTGAAGAAGTTCCTAGGAGACCAAGTAGAAATGTTTTCTCAAAAAGAAAAAGCACACATCAATAGATAAATAGAGAGACACCCAGATAGAGAGGAGAAGAGAAGAACAATACAAAACATGCAAGCAGATCCCTGTTCCCCCTTCTGAGACAAAGCCATTAATATATAATCTGAATCTAGTGGATAGTTTACAAAAGCATGGGAACACCAATAGAGAGGACTCCATCAAGAGGGTCTTAAGTCTCTTTCCCACGTAAAGTTCTAGCAGCCCTGAGTGCATTGGAGCATGAGAAGTTGTGGTTTACAATGATCCTGCAGGCCTCTGAGAGCAAGGAGATTCTCGTCTCGCCTCTGTGGTGCTGGTGCTGAGGTTGCCATTGAAACTGATCATGATACGGAAATGGAAGCAGCCTAAATGTGTTCATGTAAGCAAATAAGGGGCGTTCAAGTGAGTATCGCCTGTAAAGCTAGATAAAGGACTCAAGAGAAGACCAAGGGAGGGCTCCAAAGAAGAAGGGGAGTTTAAGTGAACAGGTGGAAGAAAAGCAACAAAAATAAATTTTGATTCAAAAATGACAAATAATTACATGCTAATAAAACTTTTTTAATTAAAAAGCTATGAGCTGTATTATCCAGCGCTTGGGCATGAAGTGGGAGAGCCAAGGAGAGAAGGGGACATTTCAGAGACAGCCTCCCCTTCCCGTCAGACATAGATGCTTCCTCTCAGTCATCCAGCTCTCTGAGAGTCTTCCCAGAAAGACAAACTAAGATACTTTTAACAGAAAAGTAAGGTTTAATCCATTCTCCTCACCAGGGAACCGCCTCCTCCAGATCTTTTACTGCTTGCCACTCCCAGTAAGATTTATGAACACTGGGAGGATCGTGGAAAATTCATGAAAACCGAAATTATTGTAGGAAAGAAAATTAGTACCGTTTTTTCTTCTAAGGTTTACCTTTCTAGACAAAATCAGCATAATTAACCCAGGTTCTGTAGGAAGAGTTTACCAGCTTGGGTATCTCTATTCCCACTCAGCACAGGACTAGTTTATGATATTGACTTAGAAAGAAATATTATTTTGGTGGCTAAATAACACCTACACTTCTTTGGGGACCTGGGTTTTTTTTCTCATTCAGTATAATTTTTTCAGATCTATTCATTCTCCTGAAATTTTAATTAGCTATATTAGGACAGTTCTCTAAGAATCAGCCTCTTACAGGAATGTGGCTAAAGGTTTTACAGTCAATAGTATAAACTGGCTGGTGACTCCAATCACAGCTTCGCAGTGAGGAGAACCTTCATATGATCACCACAACAGTGAGGAACACCTTCATACGATCGCCACAGATGAAGATCTGGGCCACGGGCTTTCAAATACAGAAATCCAATTCTTTTCATGTGGCATGTTCTAGTCAGGCCTCTCGAGATACTGGCATATGCTAACAAGAGTGAGTTAACCAAATGCACATACGGTATCTGTCCACAGCTCAGGTCAACACTGTGCAACCTGCAGGCTCAGTGCTAGCTTTAATTCTGCCTGTTTTAAAAACTGATCCTGCTTTGTACTTAATCAAAATTCTCCATTTTAGATAAATAACAAAATATCACAAATGGAGACTATATCTGGATCAAATCAATTTCAGATGTTCAAACTTGACAAGGTTTAGCTCACTGGTAAAAGCAGCCTAAATCCCTCCACCCTGCAGAAGTAGGTCTCATCTCCCCTCACCCTGACCTGATGGAATAGTAAATAAAGCAACAAAAACAGGCATCTTAGTGATTTCCTGTTCACAGCTACAAACTGGATGCCCCTATCCAGTTCTGATAAGCCAGTCTTCCCAGTGACTCTGTGTACAGCCACAACAATGAAAGCCTGGCCACCAAGAGCTGAGCACAGATAACACTTACCATCTCGGCCACAACAACCAGGTCAAGGGCTAGACATGAGATCCCAAAAAGTCCTGGTTAGAACTTTCCACAATGGAGCTGAGCTAACTACATCCTCCATTCCTTTTGCTGCAAGCTGTGAGACAGTGAACCTCAAGAAACTGAAGGCTGCAAAGAGAACTGGCCTGAGAACAAAGGCGGGAGACAGAAAGAAGATACCTGAAATTCTGGTTCCACTCCTGGCCTGGTATCATCTTTCCTTCCTGGTCATAGGAGCCAATAAATTACATCTTTGATTTAATCTACTTCCGACTAGGCTAGTCATTTTATAAATCATTGTAGACCTCATTAATAAAGCCAGTGAGAAAGAGGTAACCAAACAAGACAGAGTCATTATGTTCAATCAGCATTGACATGGGCATGGAATTTTGAGACCTTTTAGTAGCCATACAGTTCTTAATATTTCTGAGCCTCAGTTTATCGTCTATAAAATGGGACTTGTTACTTTACCTGACTATTGGACAACTTGAATAATGGCTGTAAAGCACTTACCGTAATTCCATTTAAAAGTACTTGCTTCATCGGAGCTTAAAAAGAAGGATATTCTTTATAATAAGGATGTGGGGGATAATAACAAATTCCTAAGGAAAATGGTATTATAGACTTAAGGACTGTATGTGCTTTTTCAATTAGAAGGTTGCCTACTTCAAATACTTCTTTGAAAATTTCTTCTTTAGAAAGGAATCAAAAGGACTAAGCATAAAACTGAAGGAGGGCAGAAACAATTGTAAACCAAATATATTGGTTACCTTCCAAGCAATGACTTCCGAATATTTGATTAAAGTAAATAAATTTCATTCAAAATGTATTAAACATTAATGGTATAGAGTAATTTTAAGAATTAATATAAAATGACATGAAAACTAACTCAAAGATAATGGAAGAGCATATTTTCTGAAAGTGTGTCTGTTAAATCAAGCCAACCTACGTGCAGTACCCAGCAGTATAACCACCACACACCATTGATGTAGGAGGCCCTTCTATCTACGTGCTACTTTTATTGGTTAATGAATAAAGAAACTGGTTTGGCCTACAGCATGGGTGGAGGGAGGCAGAATCAGAGCGACTCCATGGAGCCACTGCCAGAGATAGACATACTGAAACTTTTTACCTGGTAAGTCACAGCCACATGGCAATATACAGATTAATAAAAATGGGTTAAACTAATATAAAAATTAGCCAATAAGAAGCTAGAGCTAAGGGACCAAGCAGTGTTCAAATTAATACAGTTTCTGAATGGTTATTATTGTTCTGGGTGCCGGGACGAACAAGTGGCCCCCTCCTCCAACACACCACTGCTCTTGCATTCTGTTTATTCCCTTTTACATTGCAAGGTCTCTTTTCATACATTTACCTTAAAATTACAGGTCAATAATTTGGTCAAAAGCTTACGCACAAAATGTGGTAGGTAAACTTACCTGAATTCTGGAAATTCTACCAAGACATCATGAGGTTCAAGGTAGTTTCTGCTGTCTGGTAGGTGACCGACCCAAGTCCCTAGTGTTATAATCATTCCTTAGCTAACCATTCTGATATCCCACCCTAGTATAATACAATCCACTTTCAATATGCTTGCCACCCGCAAAGACAGAGAATACAAAAATAACCATCAAACTGTTTTTCTGCATAGTATTTAAATA